>NW_015150798.1:662030-696764 GCF_000732505.1 Cyprinodon variegatus
CCAGTACTGCCACGCCTCAGAAAGCAGTGGGATTGCTCCACGGAATGACCAAAGGTTGGATCATATCAGCACCAGCAACACCAGCGTCTCAGGGCTTCAATAACTCTCATCCCTGATCAGTTCATTTGGATGTCCAGCAGTATTGTATAACAAAGGCTGCTCTCTAAAAACCGGTTCAAATTATGTGAATGTAATGTAAGTTTTACAGACAGACAGCAGCCGGTTTTTTGAGCTACGAAGACTTTTGATTGGAAAACTGCCACAAACAAGTGTGGGAATCAGACCAGAGACACAGACTGATTTTCCACAGTGTGTAAAAAAAAGAAAAACAGCGGATTAAAATCAGATTTACTGGGAGGAAAGTGTTGAAGAACTGTCGTTCTGGACAAGTGAGCTGAGACTCTAGTAAACGAGGACAAGAGAGATGGTCATAAATTCAGAAGCTTTAACGTGTTCCCTCAGACAGGATTAAGGCTGTGTTACACAAACTGTGACCCAAACAGCGCAACAGAACATGCCAGGGTTATGGCCACACTGAAGTGTGGAAGCAAAAACACTGTTGGAAAGAATGCAAGTCCCAAAGAGGATCTCCCACCATCCTCTACACCCCCATCACAATAGAACAGATACCAAACCTGAGCAACTTGATGTTTATCTGTGGCATTTCCTTTAATGGGAAGGTTTCACCATCAGTTTCTGCCTTTCCAGGGTTTTTCTGACTTCCTGGCAGGTATAATGTCTAACGCTACACTCAGACCGCAAGCAGAAAAAATGCACGTGCCGCTTCATTTTTGAAGCTTGTTCAGATTTAGTTCTGACAGGGAGCTGAAGCATCTTTGGGGCTCTGGCTGCGCAGTGGGAAAGTGGGTTTAATGCACGTTGGGTGGAGCTACCCTATACTTTCTTTGCCTGTAACAATGGCAGCTATATTTGCTGTGATCAGTTAGTTTTAATATGTTTTTAAGTGAGGAAGTCCTTCTGAAAACTTCATCTTTGCAGTTAGTTCTTCCAGGTTACCATCCTGCCTTCAAATATTTCGCTGTCAGAGCCGCTCAGACCCCCACATACCGGCGGTGCGCTGTCACTAGGAATCCCATTCAACAGCAGCCTATGGCCTGGTTGCCTGTTGGCGGTTTGCCGTGGCGGCTGGAAGGCGTTTTTCATGTACGTAATCTAAACTGCAGGCACCAAGATAATAATCATGAATATGTTTTGCCGGCAGATTTCAGCATCTTAAGTTAATGTAGGTGTTGATAAACTGTTTCATAGGAGTGATCATAGAGATCTGTATCATCAGTGCTCTGTCTCTCTATCCCTGCCAGCTCCCAGATAGACTTCTCTGATTGGTTTATGTGGCGTGTCGAGCAGCAACTCCAGCCATGTTGCTGTGTTTTCAGCACGCTCCGCGCGTCAGAAGCTCATGACACACTGCTTCAGCTGCTCAAAACGCACTGCGGGACGTTTTGCTGCACCTTGATGCGCATCAACCTCTGCCTCTGCTGCTTTAGGCGTGAACCTAGCATAACAGAGAAACAGGATTTGGTTTCAGGCACATGATTTTTTTGGGTCTAGCAGGAGCTGCATTAGGAAGCAAGAAAAATGAAGTAGACAAGAACAGAGTTACAGCTGCATAATCAGTGCCTGAAAAGCCAAAGTTTTCTTGCTGGCTGCAATAAACAACATCCATGTACAGTTTCCTAATCATGGAGAACAGGGTCGCAGGACTTTATTTTATTTTCAATGGCCATTTATGCCATGTTGCCAAAGACAATTGTAGTTGATGAGAATCACTTCACGAGGGACTCTTAAAAATGCCGACATCAAATGAGAGGATTTACCAAAAGACCTTGACTGAAGGACAGTGCTGCCCCTACTGTTTGTTTTGAATCTCAAAATGACAGACATGTTCTTAATGATTGGTTGTACACATGTACATAATTAGTCACTTAGCACAAGCTGCCACAAACAACAGGCTACTTACTCAGCATTCAGAAAACGTCTGCTGCTTCCCAGCTGGTTGTCCAGTTGGTTCCTGTTCTTCAGTTTGTGGGTGTGGTTGTACGTTGGGCATTTGCAGCCAATTCAAAGTGGACAAAGTACAAGTTTAAATTTTAGTTGCCTAAATGAGCTCCAGACTAAATAAGCTCATTCTGAAAAATAGCCCAACATAGATAGCTAGAGGAGCTAGATATTCTTTAAGAAGGATTCTGTGCCAAAAAAATGATTTAATAAACATGTTCTGTATAGGTCATAGATCTATCCTTAAAAGTTTCAAAGGAGGCATAATAGGTGCCCTTTAAAATATTCACCAAGGCATATTGCCAAGGCATTCTAGATTTTCCTAGCAATCTGAATGCAGAGCACATGTTGTCATGACATATGCTGGCTTTTGATGGTACTCAGACAGAAATAAAACCTCTTTCCATTTCAACTGGATAAGCCTAAAAAATGCAAGAAAATATCAAAATTAACTTTTATGAAGACATATTTTATGTGTGTTTTCAAGTATATTACATGAACTTTATCCTTTTAGTATTGTTTGTGCTATGTTCTTACATTGGCTGTTGGACCACATAGATTTGCCAATAAGAGTTTGATTTTAAATGAACTTGTCTTTGTGTTCTCACTGTGAATTACTAAATACCTAGGTACATCACCAACATAGCCAAAAACTTCTGTTTTTTCGCCACAACACTGGAAAAAACAGTAGACACAGAACAAACTTTCAAATGTCAATCTATTTAATTTTCTTGGAAGTGTTTTTATGGTCGAAACAGCAGATTTCACAGCATGATGTGCAGCATTTAACTTCAGAGGAAGTGACAGTGGGAGTCACATTTGAAACGTACGTCTGTAAGGGAAAGATAATCTTGCAATAAGGAAAAGAAAATCACCAAAATATTATATGAAACACTGTTTTCTTGGTCTTTAAATGGGAAAAAGGCACATTTAAGTTGGCACTCACCTCACAGAATAAAATATGTCCTCTTAATTTTCTAATAAAATCAAGCAGCACTTATGGAGAAGGCTTAGAATAAAACACCAACAATAAACTTCAGGTCCTGACAGTGCAGGTCTGCAACCAGACCCCTCTCAAGGAGTCACATTTCGCAACACGGAGACAGCTTATGATAATTCATTGTATTTATGAGACTTAAATAAGCTTAACTACAACAGATGAGCTTTATTTTTACAAACATCTAAAAAGGATCACCTGATAGCACCTCTATAATAAAAAAAATGAGTTTCACTTATTTTACTCTGACCAGCCTAATGGGTAAAGACGTATACAATCTTTATTAGTTTAAGTGCAAGTGTGCTTTCTAACCACAGGATCTTCTCTGAACACTTTATTAATAATTATTACACAGGCTGAAAATAACTAAATGGACCCTATAAATAACAGAATCAGGTCAGCTCTTAGTTTAGTTTTAGAACATGAGCCATATTTTCATATTTGAAACAAATCTTGTTTTTTACAATAATGGAAGTCATGTATTTACATCAATATCCTTAGAGATCCAGAATGAACTGATTCACCTCGTGCTTGTTAATTGACTGAACTGTGTTATTCTCTGGATATAGCCTTCTCTCATCCTTGCAGAAATGCAAAAACCCGCATAACTGATTCAGAGTATGAAATCATGTGATGATCCAACACAATCAGACCAAAGAAAATAAATACATCACATCTCTCCAAGGCAGCAGGGTGTGATCGCAATACTTCAGCACTGAAATATTCAGCTTCAAACAGCTGGCTGATCCTCGGAGGCTGTAAAGCTGAGGCATGACAGAGAAAAAAAGCCCCAACCAAATATTTAGCCATCTTTATGCCCAAGCTCTGCATTTCTACAAGGTTATCTTATCTACAGTCATCTGTCATGTCTAATATCTGTTATATTTCATAGTTAAACATGGGATGGCCAATATCACAAATAACTACTGTTTTTCTGAAACAGAATGATCTCAAGAGAAGACACGGATTGAAACTGGATCAAACCTCCTTGGATAGGAGCAGGTGTGCAGCAAGCTGCTAACTTTCCATAGGAAGTCATCAGCCAATAGATTATTTAAAGAACTGGGAAAATGCATTTTGTTCTTCTACAATCTCCAGAATTAAAATCTGCCCCGTCTTTCCTCTCCTCCCACCTAAGCATAGGTCCCTTAAAACTTAATAGGCTTAATAAAAATATCTGGACATGGCTTTTTTCATATAACATAATCCTCCTGTTAGGATGGCTGCAACCTTTCCAGCTGTAAACCTGATCACAGATTCGAATTAAGCACGCTAAGGGTGTATTTACATCAAATAAGTCCTTTGGTCCATTTGTTTGTTCCGGGCCAAAAGCTGACTTTTGTTATGTTTTTGGCCCAGTTTGTATTCAAAATGTACATTTTTTTAAGTGGACTAAATTCTCAGCAAAGCCACACATGTAGCAATTATTTCTCCAATTGGTCAGAAATGACTACAGAGGACAGAGAACAGACTCTGAAATGGAGGAAAATTAATGGGATTCCTGCATGCATCACCTCTGCTTAGCAATTATGTTATTACAGCTGCAAAAGCACTGCGAGTGTCTATAGCAGCTCAGGCAATGTAGAGTTTAAATTTTGAGACATTTCGGAGAATGCGTTGTTTAAGCCAAGGGAGATCCATGGCTTGCTGGTAGTCATGTTGCTAAGCAACAGACAGCAAAACATTTATAATTTGGACATTATGTTTACCACCACAGTGGCTAAGTCCAAAGATTCGTATTGTTTCTGCTTATGGGTCTGATCCCTGTGTATTTATACCTGGAGCACCAGAGTCCATTTGGAAGAGGATGAGACCACCTCACAAAATGGGCCTTGTTTTGTTCGGAGAAGAGTTAGCTGGTCTTTATTCATACTGGTACAAAAGGACTAGAATTAGGGGAGAAACAAGCTCTGATCCGTTCAAAGCGGACCAATTGAATACCTCCCCCAAGATCATCAAGTACAGTCCGTCATTGATTAGCACCTACATCACATCGACTTTTTACTTCAGCTCGCACTAATCTGCTCTTCACCTCAGTGACTGACAGCTTAAACGCTGTTTACAAATTTGATAATCTAGTTGATAAATTCGTGTTTACATAAGATTCGGCTCACATATATTTTAAAAATCATTTTAATGAGAGATAAAGTTTGTTTTTCTAGTTTAAATGTGGCTAATTTACCATTTACCTAATTGCAAACTTAACCTCTTAATCTCCATCTCATTTTGGGAAATTCTCACCTATTTTGCATACCCAAATGGAAAAGCAAACAACTTAGGAACTGGAAGCCCAAATTACATGTGTGATACATTATTTGAAAGCTAACACCTTTTAGTTTCTGAATATATACATGAAAATTGGGTGAGTAAAAGACCCAAGCTGCATCAGTTTAACCATGAGTCAAAGTAGGTTTTTTATTCTCAAAATAATAGGTCTTTTTTTTGAACAGCAGTTATGAAGACATCTTTGCTTGTTGTGGCTGATTTGTCATGTTTACATTTTGACATGCTGCTAGGTCTGTGTTAATTGTGCTTTGGTGCTCGCTGTGTCCATAAAATGAACGAGGTGGCTGAATTGTGGAGAATCTAAGCTTTCCAACGATGTCTAACATGTCTATATTGGTAAACATTTTACCAGTGTAATTTTCATGCATTCTGAGTTATTATATTTAAACGCTTTAAAATGGCGACCCGGTTTGGTTTTGAGAGGTTGACTTGTTAAAGGTGTCTGTTTGAAAAACATCTCACTGCTACTTAGGAAAAATGGCTACAGAAGAGGAGTAGCTCCATCTTTCATCTACATCCAATTAGTTCCTCTAATCTGAGGTGAAGTCATGAGGTCAGGTAATCCAGAGGGAAACCTAGTCATCCTTTTCTCAGAGGGATTCTCAGGATTGTTATGGGGGATTCCAATAAGTTCCTGGTCAGAGGGAAGATAAAGTCTTCTAGCCTAATTTGGTTGAGCTAAATTTCTTTGCTCACACTGTGGCGTAGCTACTTATCTTCCAAAGGGATATGACCAAACCAGCTCAGTGGACTCCACACCACAACCCCTTACTCCACAGAGACTACCCAATTTAGGGGAATAAACGCCTGGATTGCAAGGCAAGCCGGTTCTCTTGAGTTTAGGTAGGAGAAGTGGGAGATTATGTCAAGAACCCTGGAAAAGGGATGGCCAGCCATGTCCCATTATGGACCCAAAAGCAGGAGACTGAAGGAGGACAGGGTCAGATCAGCAAAACGCACACCAAAGAGAGAGAGACCATCAATGAAAGCACTTTTTTAAAAACCACTTACAAACCTCTGTAGTCGCCAAATAAGTGTTTTTTGGTCTTACTAGACTCATGTCTTTCACCTAGGCTGCGCTCTACTCAAGAATAACATGATTTGACTGCTCCAGACACAAAAATCGTCCTCCGTGTTTTTTAACCATCAGTCAGGGTCTAGACGGAGAGCTTCAAATTCAGAGCAAAGCTTTTAGAAACTGTTTGTTTTTTTTTCTCACAACAGAGCTAAATCTCAACAGCCAGTCCACTTCCTTAAACATTTTGCAATCACTCATGACCAAGATGCTCATCCACATGTGCATGCACAAGTGACATGTGAAGCAGGGTATCCTATTCTGATATCCACTTTATTGGATAGCCTAGTGTTACAGTCTATCCCTGGTACGGCTATGGCTGCCTAAGGTCAAATACAGTAAGATTAAATTTTGATTTTTAGCATATTTCTGAAGGTCAAGTCATTTATATGGTAATTTTAGAAAACACATGCAGCATAAAAAAACATCAAAAGCTGAGAAAAGATCTACTGGGATGTCTCAACATTACACATACATTTAATCATTATTTACAAAGAAAGAAGCTCCACCTCTCCCCCCTTTAATCAGTAGCAGGGCCTCTAATTGGTCAGTGTACCCGATTCAGGTTTAGTGAAATGAAACATCGCTTCAAAGCTGAATCATACCAATTATTTCCAGCTTACACCCTTACTTTTCTATCTGCTTTCACATCCGTGGGGTGGATTTAATACTTCAAGATGGAAAAATCAATCCAGGATCAAAGCTTTCCTCTGGACCGACCCACTCCAGTGGTTTCGTGGGGGAAAAAAATAAAGCAGGCATATAGTTTGGTGCTGGGGTTGGTCTAGACGCCGTGCTCAGCAGCCTTCCAGGCAGACAGTCTATGCATTATTCAGCTGCTGGCTGCTTTTTGCTGCTCCGCAGCCAATCTTATTATTTATGTTGGTCTGTGAGTGAGCAGAGCAGAGGGAATTATCAATGATAATTAGAGTTTTATGTCAGTAGCAGTTTCATAAATGAGTCTGCACTTAGAAATAATAACGCTTTAAAAACTAACAATCTTTAACTTGGATGCAAATGTGAAAACAAGCCAATAATAAAATCAAACAGATACTGCAGCAGTCCGTAAATGAACATCTGAACATGCAGTGAAATATGTGCCTGTTCACCATTTTCCCGGCTCTTCCTTGGCTCTTGAGGGAAATCACAAGACTGGAAACAGATGATAAAACAACCAGTCTCCTTTCGATCAGCAGTAACAAACCTGCCTTCCAGCACCTTGACAGATTAGGAGATTATAAATAACAAGAGCTGAACGAAAGTCTTCTAGTTGGCTTGTCCCGTGTAATAAGTAGCTCCTTATGGTCAGTCAGTCCTAACAAACTATCTGGGTGTTTGAAATATCTTCAATGACAGGTGAGACGGAGCCAAAACATACCGAGTGATAACACATACATGCTTTGACAACGGTCTGCTGTTTCCTGGAGAAACCAAGTCACAGCAGCAGGAGCCAAATGGGTCATTAACCCCTCCCTGCCTTCTTTCACCCTCCTTCATGCTGCTGAGGTGTCAGGGCGACAACTGTGAGGCCTCATGCTTCACATGGGACAATAAAACACTCCTTTCACCACACCCAGATATCCATGGCAACAACTGCGCCGCTATCAGCCTGAAGCCGTGACCCGACCCTCTAGTTAGCATGCTCATATTCACTTTTTCTCATCTTGCTTTATTCTAGGGTTTGTGTCTTTGATGTTCATGATTTTAGCTCGGAAAAGAGCAGCAGGATAACCAGCATGGTCTACATGCACAGACTGCTGCTGTAAAGAACCTAATTGTATAAATACAACTTTCTTTAGCTGCTTTAGACAGAAAATATACCATCCCTGTAAAAACAAAGTACACTTTGAGTGATAGGGTCCTTACTAGGATCTATAATTATTAGTAAAAAAAGGAACATTAATACCCTTGTTTAATAAACTACCATAGAAAGGCTGCATGGGGAAAAGTATGTCCCATGATTCAATAATCTATCAAAGCAGATTTTATGATTTTATCATTGTCTTGAGGAGTTATGGTCCAAGTTTGGATTTAACTCCTTTATAGCCTCTTAAACCTACTCAGTTCAACATAGGATGCTCCTGACATGCAGTCTGCTACTGGCCTGTACATATGTGCAGGTTTCTCTGAGGTCTTAATTTCCAACTGATCCTTTTTAAAGGGTTCTAACATATTTGTTTACTTCAAAAACTAAATTCAACAACCACTGAGGATAAAAGTAAAGACGCTTTGCATGTTTTAAAGTCTAAAAACTCAAATTAACAATTATTCCATTACTATTAGAAGACAATTTGGGATGGAAATATACCTAGAATGTTCCAACCCAAGTATGAGTTCAAGTATTGACAGGCTAGTACTTGGCTATAGCAAGTCCAATCCATTTTCTGCCACGCTTATCCCTGCTGGGGGCGCAAGGGGTGCAGGTAAACCCTGGCAGGTAAACCCTGGACAGGTCGCCAGTCTATCACAGGACAACAGGGACAAACATTCATGCACACAATCACACTTAAGGAGAATTTAAAGAAGCCAGTTAACCTAACAGTCATGGTTTTGGGGATGAAGACAGAGTACCCGGAGAAAACCGAGTCAAAGGGAGAACATGCAAACTCCATGAAGAAAGACCCTGGGCCAGGAATACAACCCAGAACCTTCTTGCTGCAAGGCAGCAGTGCTACCCACTGATATACTGTGGAGCCCTAGCAAGTACCAATCAAATACAAAACAAGAACTTTGTTAAAATGAGAAGTTGGATCATTTTCTCGGGTATGTTAAGCAGAAAAAAATGGACTGCTTTCTACTTTGAATTCGGTACAGTTGAGATGTAATTTTTTGTTTTTTATAGGTTTATTTCAACTCCTCTTGAGAGAGAAAAAATCTCTGAACATAATAATGGGGTAATCTGCAATGACCTTACTTTGAACTAGAAAGTTGGAAAGTTAATTGTATCTGCAATATAATTACAATTTAACAAAACTCAACTTTCCCATCACAGAGGAACTCAGTTTTGATCACACTACATTTAAGAGCAGTAAGACTCTCCCTTCTGACCTTTAAGTGGCAGTAATACATTAAAGGTGGGTTTTCCTTCACACAAAAGGAAAGAGAGTTTCAGTCAGCAATCAGATCCATGTATGCAAGTAAAAGTGAGCATTTTACACAAAATAGTAACAGTCCTGTGACAATGTAGTCTGGAAAACACGTCTTCAGGGTCGAGTAAATCATCTTCATGCTTGTGGCCAGAGCAAAAGAAAATTAAAATCATTATCACATATATAATATAAATGTTTATTTTTTGCAAAACATTCAGCCCCATTTTCAACTGGGCTTTCGAGAATTTTCCAAGCAGCGGAGCTCTGCTTACGGACAAGTCTGGGAATCCATCACAGGGGAACTCCTTGCTTTTTCTGTCACTTTTGTTCACTTAAAACGTCTGGCAGCTAAAAGTCCCTCTGTCATAGGTGTAGATGCTGCTACCACTACTTATTCCTGCTACAATTACCAATACAACTGCTCCTTCTTCTGGTTTGCCCTCATTTTATGTTGGATTGTATATACGCACTTAATAACACAGTTCAGTCTTTGTTCTTTGAATCATCGACCACAAATTTGCTAGCAAATTCAAGGGATCAACCAGTGGTGACCTTTAGCAATAAAAAAAAATGTTAGACTCTTAAACAACTTCTCATACAGATACAGCTTGTTCCATCTAAGTTTAATCTATGAAAAAAATACCAGAAAATACAATGTTTGCATCAGCAAAAGATGCAAGCTGACAATGGCATAAAGAATTAGGTACTATGCAAAGCCTTTATTTTAACTTTTAAGAGTCAAATCTAAAGGACAAACTTCAAAAAGAAAACTTTCGTAAATGTCCAGACTCTTCTTCACCAGGACCCTTTAAGAGAAAATATCATGTATGCAAAGAAATGATGGATTAACAAAGCCTAAACACCTAATGACTAATTATGATGCATGCGTACTGATATTAAGGAGCACGCTGGAACAATCAAAGACACCAGTCAATTATATGGATGCTTTACAAGGTAAATACCCAATTTAAGACAGAGGCACCATTCCTTGAAGTTGCTCAAATCCTAATCCAGAACAGTTGAGACGAATTGTCTGCCTCAGCGAGCATTAGCTCAGAAACCCTAACAGAAAATGTGTCAGCTGACTAGAAGCTGGTGCTGACTCTAAAGAGTCAAGAAGCAGCACTAAGGGCAGATCTAGCTTGTGAATCTAATTTAAAGAATGCCAAACGTGTCCTGGTTTCTTTCCAATCAATGCAATGTAGCAGATGTCTGTGCAGCAGAGTGGCCAAACCCACAAAATTAACTTGCATGGATGCGAAGATGTACTGGGATTTCTGCTGAGCCGTGTGGAAAAAGCACGGCGCTGCACGAACCCTAGACAACCAGAAACTGCTTCTTCTCTACAGTCAAAGACACAGCAGGCGGTGCAAAGCACAATGAGGTCACTGTAAAGTCAACACGCTGCCTTCACAGGAATGTTTGATTACATTTTAACCAGATATCTTACCAGATACACAGTACTTTGCCAAGGCCTGCAGTCTGTTGAGATTTTATATCTACAATCTTTTATACATTTTAATGTGAGTTGACATCATAGAGAGACACATAAAAGGGAAGATCAGAAAAGGTGAAAGATGGGTGGCTTTAAAGGTTTTTAATTACAATTATTATCATTATTTAATTGCCCTTTGAGACTAATGCATTTTTTTTTCGTTGTCTTTTTTATGTTAGGGTGGAAGAAAAAAGTAACATTGGTCTAAAAAAAGGAATAATCATAATAACGGACAGCACATATCAGGGATCAGTAAAACTGATGCCAAAATAATCGTTATTGGCATCGGTCACAAAACAAAATCATTGGTTGATTTCTAGTGGGATCTGTTCCATTAAACTTAGGGAAACTTTTTCATTTCAAATACGATACCAATATTGACCTGACACGATATAAGCATGAAGCCTGCATAACTTTAAAACTCATTCGTAACCTGGAATGTCAGAAAAAAGGCTTAAACAAGTGACACCACTCAAACGGAGAATCATCAAAAATAATTGGTATGAGAACAACTGAATCATGATTTGATTTACTAACTAAGGGGTTAGATAAACTTTCAACAGAAGTGTTTCTATCAGCTTTTTTTATATTGGAATTTTTATATTTAGGCAGATATTATCTAAAATTTGTTTTTGGCTTATCTAAGACCCATTTCAGATATTTACAGGATCAGATCATCCCTACATTAGACATAATTAAAAAAATCAGCATCATGAAAACCCAGGGAAACAATGCCATGAGCTTGTAAAATGCCATGGAGCACTATAAACCACTGGAACACAGAAATTTTAAGGAAAAATTGCAGAAATAGAAAACATGACAGTCTGCATACAGTATTTAGACAGGCAAGACAAAGAGGGAATTGACCAGAGAGGCAGTTAGGAGGCTCAAGGTAACTCTGCTGAAATCCACGGTTTACTAAGAAAATCTGTCATGCTCTCTACAAATAGAAGAGAGGAAAGAACCCAACAAAGATGCTGACATGAGGCCAAAAACTTAATGTTTTGCCTTCATAAAACAAACTATTGTAAAGCTTCTCAGGGGTGGCAGTATCATGATATGGGAATAGTTTTGTTCAGAAGTGACAGGGAAGCTGGTTAGTTTTCTTTTAGTTTTTTTTTCACCTAGAAGCAGGACAAATGGTCTAACACTGGATCTTTAACAGAATGGATTGGAGTAAAGCAGTAAATAATAATTTAACTTTATTGATCGCAGATTGGAGATTTTTCCTCTGCATTCAACCCATCCCCTTGAGCAGCGCAGTGGGCTGCCATCATGCAGTGCAGTGTGGGGTTAATGGTCTTTGCTCAGGGACATAGAGCGGCCGTCTGAGGGAGTGGGGATCAAACTCATAACCTCAGGATTCCAAGCTCTATGCCCTGACCACTAGGCCACCAATCTGCAAATGTGTTAACATTGTGATCATGTAAACATAGGGAGACTCACACACACACACAAAAAAATCAGCAGTATAGATCTGGCATCGGTATGACTTTTGTTAAACTAATCGATAGACTTTTATAAAAAAAAAACTGTATCAATCTATAGTCCAGAACAATTAAATTATGACAAAATGTTAAAGTTGCTTTTTACAGACTCATCCATTGTTAGTTTGAAGAATGGAGAACAATGCCAGTTTCTAGATGTGCAAAGCAGGTACAGACATGCCTCAAAACACTTAGAGCTGTTGTCACAGTAAAAGCTGCAACATAATGACTCAGGACTAACTACTAATGCATGTCACATAATTCAGATTTTCCTTTTTTTCTGAAAAAAAAAAAAAAACAACTATATACTTTATCACTGCCTTTTCATAATCATCCGCATAAAACAGCCCATAATGTAACCTGCATTGCACTTGCAATGTATAGGTAAATTCATATCTTATTTTTTAAACACACACTGCATACTTATGAGTATTTTCAACCCCCAAAAAATGTAATTAAACATGTTTCCTTTTTGTATTTGATTTCAGGATTACATTAACACAATCCCAGGGTCTAATTTGTGTTGTTAGGGTCAAACAGAAGACAGCTATGCAGTGAGAAAGTGAAGAGTTCATTCATTCATTCATTCATTCATTCATGCTTTCAGCTGCACAGTTAAACTCACTCAGCCAAGTGGAGATCTGGGAGGTAGCCGGTAAAATAAAATAAATAATCACACCACCCACGCCTCCTGCTAAAACCTCACCGTTCCAGACTAAAAGTCCACACTAAGTGCATGTCCATCACCCAGCATGGGGCTGTGCGTGTAGAAAATGAACACAAAGGCAATGTTGTGCTCCTAGTCCACTACAGTAAGCACTAACCCTCTGATTATCAGGGAAATTAGCCTCTTAGATCAAAGCGCACCGCCGCGCCTGCTGAATCCGCACCAACGGCTGGAAAAATAGTAAAAAATACTCACCACTTGGTCTGTCAGCAAATGTAAATCCCGAAATTATTTTGTGGGAATTTTCCGTCAGTGTGTCACACCGTCTCATATATCCACCAAACTCTGTCTCTCCCTGTCGGCTCAGACTTGCTCCGCTCCGCCGCCCTCCTGGCTGCTCCTTTTTAACCAGAGAACTTGACGAGCCCAGGCTATTGTTAGCGGAGCCTGCTGCAAAGAAAGGCCCGCCTTCGGTGACGTGATTCCAAGAATATAATTGGTCATCCGGGGGTCTACCACGCTTTTCTTTGGCTGAGAGAAACGTCATTTTAAAAATCGAGGCGGGTCCAAATTTGCCGGTAAAGATTCAGCGATGGTACGTTCAAAGACAATGACGATATCTCCAAAATGTTGCGTTGCGTTCAGGTGCAACCTTTTACCTTACCTGTGGATCTTGAAATAATTTAGAATTTATAAATATCTTTGACTTTAATTAGCTACAAAATGGTTTTTTTCCTTAAAAAAAATCACAAGAGAAAGTACATTTAAATTTATAAAAGCTTAATTTATATCAGTTCTCAATTCACTAAGCAAGCCAAAACATAGAGTACAGAGACTGTTTTATTCATAATGATGCTGAGTTATCGCTCATACAGCTTAAGAAAGTGTAACAATTTATATTACACGGTTATACATAAAGAACAGACATTTTAATATAGGAATTAGGATTGTTGATAAGTAGCCTACTAGTAACTCTTTCTAAAATGTTGTTTTTAAAAGGTACATTTGATTTTATTATTGGGCCTCATTGGAGCGCTATTCTAATTTGAATATGTCACAGTTTAGACATTTCTTACCACAAATTGTTATTTGTAATTATACCGTGTACCTGAAATGCTGAATTTATGTTTCGTAGTAACATAATAGACTTTTAAGAATTTTAGACTTTTGAAGGAAAATGTAAATTAGAACTTACACTTACAATAGACAAAGAAAATATTAAAACCCAGGGTGGAGAAGCAGTGCCAATCATTGCTGCAAACGTTGACGCGATGTAGATTGAGACGTGATGAGACAGTGACATCTAGTGGTGAGAGAGTTAGATGTCCACAAAATGGCATGGGCCAAACAAATGGTACACAATTTCTTAGATTATTTTTGTGGATAAAAACAAAATGAAAAATATAAATGTACAGAATGTTAGTTAATTGATTTTGTAAACCAATAGACTCAATTCTCAATGAATAAGTATTTCATATGCAAGTAGGACTTTAAGAAATCAAAATTACTTGTTCATATTCAAAGTTTCTGTTCTTTTTTATATGGATTAACTTGCTCTGGTCGTTTGCGTGTGTTAAATCAAAATGCTCTAAAATATAGAGGGAAATTCTATAAAATAAGCATGTGCACCTATCAGCAGTTAATGTCTTAAGTAAAATGTGTTGCTATTTGGAAAAGGCATCTGAAAAAAAGTACAATAAACAGACTCTAACTTAGTATATTACAAGATTTTAATAACTGAGTGCCAATTTATGAAAATTTCAACTATCTTTTAATCCCTTTGATTAATTATTGATTTTTCAAAATGTACAAATGCTGTTCAGGATACAATCACAAAGAATACGGCTTAGTGGTTGTTTAAGAAAAGAATAATTTAGTTTTATGTTTTAATCAATTTGGCAAAATCCTTATCTCATTTTTGTATCAACACCTTAAAAAGGGTCAAATTCTGAAATTCTTTCAACATCTGAGCTGACTAAGATTAACCTTTATATCATATAAATTAAAGCAGTAATGGTTTTATAGTAAATGGGCTTTCAAGATGCCTTCCAATGTCATTGAAGCTCAAAAGAATCACAGCTACTGTCTGTGGTAAATATCTGCACAGCAGTAAATAACATTTTGGTATTCTGCCCCAATAACATGGAACTATTTACAAAAAGACTGGAAATTAAAGGAACTGGTTCCAACAGACCAGATTAAACTCCTGCTCAAAGGTTTGGAAAATAAATCCATGGTTTATAAATGTTTTTAAAATGGTTCAGCTGTCTGTAATGTACTAAACTGATGTGATCTGTCCTGCTGTCTTAACCAGGACTCCATGGAACAAGAGATTAGTCATCTCACTGTGATTTTTTTCTGGTTAAATAGAATAGAACAGAATAGAATAGAATAGAAAATCCCTTTATTGTCCGACAATGGGGAAATTCTGGTATTTACAGCTGCAAAAAGGTTGCAGAAAAAATGGCCACACAAATCTGGACCTTAGAAAGGTGTATAAGAATAACATAATAGTGAAGAGCTAAAAAAAATAAACAAATAAAATACTGTACTGTAAATTGTTTTAACAATAGAAAACTGTGAACCTGGAGAATAAATAACCAATATCTATGGACATTTTTACAGTAATGGCTATTTGAAAATACCAACAATATCTGAGATGTTCAAAATGACAGACTGTGCAAAAATCAGCTTGAATGTAACAACTTATTGAGGTTGTTGGGAACAGTGGTGGTTAGAGAGTCTTATGGAGGAACTAGGATCTGTGATAACAAAAACTGAAGGAGCTCTCCAGTTCCTTAAATTAATGTTTAATTAGAAAAGGCCCTGCCTAGCAAGTTTTCTAAATTTGTGAGACCTTTTAATTAAACACTAACCCTGTTTACAACACGTGTGTTTAAGGTTGTTTATTTTGAGTAATTAGAGGGAAAAGTTCCTTTTTATAAACAGGAATTGCTGAATAATCGACTTATCTCCCGCAGAAATAAATGGATCCATTTGCATAGAATGAAGAATCAGTCTGGTTTTATTAACATATGATAGAGAGAGGACAGTGAAGGGAAATCTCTGCAGCTGATGCAGGAGAGGAGGAGAAAAACATTGAGGCTCAGTTACTTCCGCACCATGTGAGCAGCACCGGGATAGGAGCGTTATTTGGTCCCGGATGGACCCTGCATCCTCTGGGGTAGAGGAGCGCTAACCTGCCTCCATACAAACATCCACCGGCCAGATCCGAGGCTGAAAACCCGCTCAGCCCCGCCCAGAGACCGGAGCCATGACTGGGGACGTGGCCGTATCTCTGTCTGTGCTTGCGGTGGTCGTCCTGCTGAGCGATGTGACCCGCAGGATGTTGGTGCGGGCCCTGGCGGACCCCGGGCTCTCCTCCTACGCCGTGGAGCTGGTGTCTACCTTCCAGCTCTGCTGCTGCACGCACGAGCTCAAGCTGCTCTCTGAGGTCGGCGGCATCCCGCCTCAGCTCGCGCTCACCTTGACGTATGTGACGTCTGTGGCTCACGGGCTCACCTTCAGAGGAGCCGTGGGAAACCCCTGCGGTGCGCTAGAGCAGGCGTACCGCGCAAGGTTCTCCGCCGGGTGCGCGTTAGGACGGATCGCGTGCCAGTTCGCCGCGGCTGTGGCTGCGCGCGTGGCCGTGCCGGTGATCTGGGGTATGGGACTGTCGGGACTGCACAGCCGGCATAAGCTGCTCGGGTTCCCGTGTGTCAGCGCGATCCACGCCTCTCTGCCTGAAGCTGCTGCCGTGGAGCTGGTGTGCGCCTTCGCTGTTCAGACCGTCATCACGCACACACAGTCTGTGGAGGAGAGATACCGCGTGCACGCAGTGGCTGCTGCCATAACAACAGCGGTTTATGCGGGTAGGCCGAGTTGCTTTCTTTTTTTATTGCCTCAATGTAATTAATATAAACTATGGCCTCATTTGAGCTGAATTAAACCCATACCTCAAGATTACACAGACGATGAGACAGGGGGCCACCAGGGGCCAGTGCCCCCATAGCTGCTGTTATAATTATCGCTCCTTAACTGAAAATACACTGCAAAATGTACGTTTTTTTTTCTCAAAATAAATGTATATTTTCTTTGATATGAGCCGGTACACTCTTCTCCAACAGACTAAGATAATTTATGTTTAAAATAAAAAAGAAATCCCATTCGCTTTTTTCACATTCATAATATCTAACTATCTTATTTTAATATTTATCTTTTTTGACAGATCACCATAATTAACTCCTCTATTTAAATGAAAATACACTTATTTTAGGATGTTTTAACCTGTTTTAGATCATTTGTAATTTTTTAATGAATTTTTCACAATGACAGAAGAGACTGAAACCGATTTGTCCCTTACAGCAAATGAAAATTTGCCTTTACAATTTACATCAACAATTATTTAAACGTTGCAGATTTATGCCTCAATAGTGCTACAATAGGATCATAGTTTGCATCTGTTAGATCAGCAACCTGTAACCTTGGCTTTTTAGGCTCACTTAATGTACTAAATGATGCGCCCTTGTTCTATTTGCTTGTTTTCTTTGGGTTTTTCTGGCTTTGACCTTTATCAGATGTAGATTACTGCCATATTCTAAATTAGTATTTTTCTAAAGCCAAGGGAAGAGACTTTTCCAACATTTTTTTGTTTTGTGTCTGACTCAATTCAAGCTAAAATACAGAGCATTATTAACAGAGGGAAGAAACTAATACTGGCCTAAGGGAATAAACTAGAAAGAACAGAAAACTTAAAGGTATAGTGGAGGATTTTTGCGAATTTTGGAAAAGACCTCTCTACTTTAAAAAAAAGGACAAAACCCTGTACCCACTCCCGAGAGGGAACGTCTATTAAACGCATGCATGAGCTCATTTCTCCTCATGCAAACTTTAACAGTTGCTGTTTGCATCACTCATAAAAGCTCATTTTCCAAAAGAAGATTTGCTATTTTGCCACTATATCAGACTCACCACCAGTAAATGAAAATGGGGACGAGGACATAGGATGGCATTGCGTAAACAATCCCAAGAATGATTGACAATTAGGAGAACCACTTATTTAGATGATCCACCTGGAAAAAAAACATCCTCCACTATACCTTTAAGAAACTACCTGAACGAGCTAATATGGACCATTCTGGGAAAAGAAATTAACTCAAAGGCAGGAACTTAAACAGCAGAGATGCACAAAAATGAAAACCAAAATGAAAAAAGTAGAGGATCATAATATTTTTGTTTTATCTTTATGTGTAATTTTGTACTTCCTTTTGCTGCTGATGCAGCTGATTTCTCCACTGAAGGGCAATAAATATAATATTTTTTCTACTGCTGGTTGATGTCTGGTCTCTACAGCGCTGAAAATGAAAACTTGCAGCAATTATGGAAACCTGTGTTGAATTCACTGATGGGGAGAAGAAACAGAGAAACTCCTCAGAGAACCTTCATTGATGCAGAGAGGAGATTAGTGACAAAGGTGACCCTCTGTGATCAGCGCTATGGGGAGGGGGCTGGTGAACGAGGAAGAACACCGTACTGCTTATACCTCAGGCTTTAGATGAAACACTGTTGAAGCTGTCTAACTGGTTGTGTTATTGTTTGTGCTTAAGGCGGCAGGGTGACCGGAGCTGTGTTTAACCCAGCGTTGGCCTTCTCCACACAGTTCCCCTGCAGTGGAAACTCATTCCTTGATTACTGCTTTGTGTATTGGTTGGGTCCACTTTTGGGTAAGATCCATGAAAAAGAAATATTTGAGTCCTTCAGCTGCTCCCACTTCATAAGCAGTCAGATTGTGTTTAATAATGTTGAATATTTTGTTAGAAGTACCTCAAGCAGAGCGATTATCATCTTTAACTTAAATTACCTCAGATTATATTTTTATCATTGTCTTGTGTGACTGCCTGCTTCTAGTTCTCAGCAGGATGCTTATACTCAGAGTGTCACCATAAACCTTATAAGCTGCTTAGGTGCTGTAATCTCATAGCTCCTTTTTTTCCCGGCACACTTTTAAAAGACTTTCTGTTAACAGATCTGACCCTTATATTCTACTAGAAAAGTTGCAACTTAGTGTCATAGTTTTTTTTGTTTTTTTTTTTACTTTCTACGTTATACTGTAAGAGGTTTTGATCACAAGTTCTGATTTTAACATTTCTCTCACTTTGTCTAAATTAATTTTAAAAGAGAGTAGTTTATTGCATTTTATTATTATTATTATTATTGCATTTAAATCCACTGAAAAGTAATTCAATTCAGTTTATTTATATAGCACCAATTAACAACACACGCATCTCAAGACACTTTACAGAGACAATTCAACCAGATTATAGAGTCAAATTGATTCAAAGTTTTCTATCTAAGGAAAACCAGTTGATTGCAGTGACTCATTGACTCTAAGGTAATCCCTCACACTAAGCATGCTTGTAGCGACAGTGGAGAGGAAAAACTCCCCTTTGACACGAAAGACCATGCAGCAGAACCAGACTGATTGTGAGCGGTCATCTGCCGAGGCCGACTGGGGTTCAAGGAGACAGAAGCAGATATATAAAAAAAAAAGTTAAATGTAAACCAGATCCACTGGCGGCCCCGTCCAGGAAACACACAGCCAGGCAGATGAGCTCTGAGCCAGCTTCCATGTCAGAGGATGAAGGGAGCATATCCAGCCAGTCACAGTCAGAGAAACAGGACTACACTGAAAAACAGGCAGATCTTGAACATCTATAAACAAAGGTGTTGATTTGAGAAGGATACACCTTAGATGTTACTGACTATAGTTTCTCTTGTCAGTTTCCCATATTTCTGTTAAACTCTTCCTCAGGTTAAGTGCTTCTCATTTTATAAATACAGACGGCGCACTATTAGAAGCTTAAAAAACAGGATATAAAGTTTGCCACATGCTGATTAGTTAAATTAATATACATATTCATAAAATTATAAGATCACCATCTTGCAACTTTTGAACTGATTTTTCTTCTGAAATTGTTTTAAAATAATTTCTCATAATTCTCTTGTCATTTCAGGTATGATGAGCTCAGTGCTTCTCTCAGATAAACTCAAGCCTGCATTTTCACCCAAGTCTCCGTCTCTTCACCTCCCGCTGCGGGCCAAGAAGCAGACATGAGCATACAGGGGGCCGGCATGCTGACCCCAGAGCCTATTAGATGGAAATCCTAACAAATAGAGTTACTACTAAGCTGCTTTGCCTGAAAAAAAAAAACTATTAGTGCTGAGAGACTTAATAGAATTTGGATCAGAAGCACAACTAAAAAAGAAATGTAATTTAATCTTTAAGTAATCTATCTATAGATGGCTTTGTTTAAAATTCAGGAGAGGTAACTTCTTAATACTATAAGATTATTTCTCTAAGGAAGTTTTCTGACTTTATAAGAAGAAATAATCTTTAACACCTGAGGCAGTTTAAACATTTATCTAATTTTCTAAACAACTTCAACTACAACACAAGGAAAAGTCTTATGCCAAAAAAGAGCATTCCTTAGGAATCCAGAATAGCATTCTGTAGGATTCCAACCAGGAAACCTGCAGCCTTCCAAGGACAGAAGAGTTTGGCTCTAACTAAACCAACAAGCCCCAAAGTATTATGATATAATCCAGCCATTTGGTGGAGTCACACCACCAACCTTTATGTTAAAGAGCCACTCAACAACAGACTACACTTGAGGGTATATATATATATATGCAACTTATATGTGGATAGAATAATTCTTGGATAATATACAAAAACATCTTTTTATGTGAAATATTTCTAACAGATTTCCAAACATTGAAGTGTAACAAGTGTTATTGTTTAATGTGTTATTTTGAAACAGAAATGTACTGCAACTTAACATTCAGCACAACATGTCCTTTACTTTTTGCACAGATGTTCACTGGTGCCTTCAGATTCCAGTGAAATAAAAACAGATTCAATTGTTCTGTTTACTGTTGTTTCACTTGGAAATAATTACATAACCCAATAGTAAACGTAGCTGCTGTTTTCTCACGATGCACAGAACCTGGATTGACTAACATTTCCCCGCCATGAAGGCCTCTTTAAAATGCCCCCTGATAAGCTCTGGCCACAGTGCCACCCTGGAATCATAGCAAAAACTTTTAAAGCTCTGTTTTTTATTTTATTTTGCTGCCAAAAACATCTAAATATTTTATCTGATCGTTAAAATAACTTAGCAGATAATTTAAAAGTTGTGGGAAATTTGGCATTTAAGCCTGTCGCACTCTGTGCCCTTTAAGATACCCAGTGCAATCAAAATCTTTCACCTACACTCTAAGAACTTATTTTGATGGATGTTAAATACCATCCATTAATAGTTCATAAGCTGTATATCTTACATTTTAGTTAAAAGTAGCAACATATTCAAATCTACCCAATGATTTTGACTATCGCGATAGTGCCCATGTGCCAAGAAGTAATTACTGGGCTGAACCTATAAGAATGAGAGAACCTTGCAATAAACAAAACAGTGCAATGTTTAAAATAAGCTCCTTATATGGACCTCATAATTATCAGGAGCATGAATTGCAGTGATTTACCTATACAATGAGTATCTCGATATATTAACAGAAAATACACACTGTTTTATGTCCTACCCTTCTAACATGAAGCAGTTGTATTAAAGTAACTAAATCTGATTAAGTAAATGCTAAAAGTGGTTGCTTTTTTTTTTTTCAGTGAATATATTGCGATTTTACCATGACAAAGGATTTGCTGTTGCTCTTGGGTGCTGCACTGCCGGTTGGAGGTTTAAGTGTTATATAAAAGAAAATTAAACATGTTTGACTATAAATATCTTTAAATATTTACAATCCATTCAGGCACATTTCTAATCAATATCATCTAATGAAATATTGCGATACTTTTATGGTATGTTTTAACATAATATGTTTTATCTGTTCTAAACAGCAAGTACAATTTGGACTATTCATGCAGTTCTGGGTTTGCAGTGTTACTAAGGCCTAATCCCAAACCAGGCCCTAAGCACTAACCTTCAGTATGTGCGTTTCCGCAGAGGGTCAGCCACATTAAGTGCCATCCCAAACCACTTAGTGGAGAGGGCGAGTGGACTGATCAGTCCAAATAGTCTGCATTAAGGGCAGGTTCGCTGGCAGCAGGTGTAACAGCGGTTTGATGGCAGAGGAAACGCATGCATCTGCATCTAAAAATCTATTGCATCTTGGTCACACTGACGAAAAATCACAAGATAGGTATAAGAAGACGTAATTAATCCCAAAAATCGAAGTTACTCTTTGAAATAGTTTTATTTGAATATATATATTTGTTTTAAGTCGGGGCAAATGTTATATTTTATGTCCCTCTGCGAGACATGGCTAGACACACAAAGACACACTGCCTTCTTTTTCCATTGGAGGGAAGAGGACGCGCCCTTCTTGTTTATACCCCCCACCTTTAATCAAGGTGCCTTCCACGGCTGCAAGTGTGACTTTATTGCAATTAAGACTTAATAGTTAAGTGCTAGTGGTTAGAGAGCAGTGTGGTATTTAGCCTGTTGAAAAATCTAGAAGGGAAACCAAGATGGTGGCCGAATTTAAAACAATGCAGCCTTGATCATGGGTTTGATCCCAACTTTACCTGTTTTATCTTGGTTTTTCATAGCTAGTGAAATAAGATAAACTTGACTGATAAAATTAATCAATTTATTCAGCAGAGTGCTGTTTTTTTTTTCAGTGTAATTAGCAGATAATCCATATCTACTATATATCCAGCTGTTTTTATAGGACTCAAGAGGACTAGCTTAGAAAACAATGCAGAGAATTAATGAAGAGAAGCAGCAGGAAGACCTATAGTTTGTATGACGCGACGGCAAACTATTACAACTAAATCAGGGTTTTAGCAAATCAAATAAGTCAATGTTCATATAGAGAAAAAGATCAACAACATTTGTCAACTAAATAATTTATATCAAACTTAAGAAAAAAATTTATTAGGCAACATACAGTACAGACCAAAAATTTGGATAGCTGAAATGGTTTTCACTTCACAGCTGTCTACTGTCAGGTTTAATAAGTGTGATTTCTTGCTTTATAAATGGGGTTGGGACCATCAGCTGTGTTTTGCAGAAGTCAGATGGATACACAGCTGATAGTCCTGCTGAATAGACTGTTAGAATTTTTATTATGGCAAGAAAAAAATAGCAGTTAAGTAAAGAAAAACGAGCGGCCATCATTTAAGAAATGGTCAGTAAGAAAAATTGGCAAAACTTTGAAAGTGTCCCCAAGTGCAGTACCAAAAACCATTAAGGGCTACAAAGAAGCTGGCGAACATGAGGATCACCCCAGGAAAGGAAGACCAAGAGTCACCTCTGCTGCGGAGGATAACTTAATTCGAGTCACCATCCTCAGAAATCGCAGGTTAACAGCAGTTCAGATTAGAGACCAGGTCAATGCCACACTTAATGATAAAATATCTGCTAGGAAACAACTTCTAAGGACAGGCAACAAGCAGAAGATACTTACTTGGGCTAAAAAAACAAAGGAATGGACATTAGACCATTGGAAATCTGTGCTTTGGTCTGATGAGTCCAACTTTGAGATCTTTGGTTCTAACCATCGTGTCTTTAAAAGGTGAACAGATAGACTCTACATGCCTGGTTTCCACCGTGAAGCATGGAGGAGGTGGTGTGATGGTGCTTTGCTGGTGACACTGTCGGGGATTTATTCAAAATTGAAGGCAAACTAAACAAAAATGACTACCACAGCATCTTGCAGAGGCATGCTATTCTATCGGTTTGCGTTTAGTTGGACCAGCATTTCTTTTTTAACAGGACAATGACCCCAAACATAACTCCAGGCTGTGTAAGGGCTAATTGACCAAGGAGGAGAGTGATAGGGTGCTGCGCCTGATGACTTGGCCTCCACAATCACCGGACCTGAACCCAATCCAGAAGGTTTGGGGTGAACTGGACCACAGAATGAAGGCAAAAGGACTAACAAGTGCAAAGCAACTCTGGAACTCCAAGACTGTTTGAAGACCATTTCAGGTGACTGCCTCTGGAAGCTCATCAAGAGAATGCCAAGATTGTGCGAAGCAGTAATTAAAGAAAAAGGTCGCTACTTTAAAAAACCTAGAATATGAGACATATTTTCAGTTTTTTCACACTTTTTTGTTAACTATATAATTCCACGTGTTAATTCATAGTCTTGATGCCTGCAGTGTGAATCTACAATTTTCTTTCAAGAAAACTCTTTGAATGAGAAGACGAGTCCAAACCTTTGGTCTGTACTGTAGATGCTGATATTAATGCCCAACTTCAGCATCATGCTGAAGGAACGAGATTGTTTTTATTTACAAATAAATCATATGAGAAAAAAGAAACAATGTAAAAGTTACAAAATTATTTTATTGATCATTTCTTACAAAGACAAAGGAGGGGAAACAGTTAAATTATGTACAACCCAAAATGTTTTAATAAAGTCAACAGGGTTTGTTTATGTTCCAGCAGCCTTCCAGTTCATCGGTAGCTCGCTGCATCTTCAAGATTTGACCATGAAAAAAACATCGTCCTACTGCAACACGTGAGCTTTAGCGCAAGAAATATGGGGAGACTAGGAAGAGGTTCAGCACAAGAGGAGAGAACAGAAAATTCCCAGAACAGGAAGAGGGTGTGGGTCAGAGCAGGAAGCCGTAAATAAGTGCTGCCGTCTCCTTCTCTGATCCCACTGGTGCTTTGTGTGGATGTAGACACGATTTCCTCCTGCAGGGGGAGCCAAACATGTGCATGAGAAGGCCTGTAACATTTGTTTGGATTTAGATTTTCCAAACAAAATAAAATCAGCAGGATTTTTAATAATCAGTTTAAAGTATAAGTTTAGCACAAAATTATTTTAAACAAACTGGAATCTGAATAAATATATATCACAAATACTAAAATCAAATACTAAATTGTCTAAATAAATCTACTAATTCAAAGGTCTGTCCTTACTAGTGTTCAACGTCCGCGTCTTCAAACTGGCCGGCCTCCATCGCTGCAGCATCCACCTCCATCCCGTCTGTAAGATTACATTTAAATCATCTTCATATACCATCCTGTTTTATATAAATATTAAAAATGAAGCCAAGATTCCATCTAAAAGAAATTTGGTCCAACAAGTTTTAAAAGAGCAAAGTCTTGAAGAAGAGCTTTTAATTTATTAGTAAAGAACTTCCTAAACTTTATCTGTAAATTGTAGAATTTTGCTTTATCATCAAGAAATATCAAAAGTAGAAAAAGATTTTCCTTTATATTTAAAAATTAATCAAATGTTCCAACTGTCATATTTTTAATCCATCACATTAACAGTAAGACAGGCCACTAATTTTCAAACAATACTAAGGAGAAATATGAAATCAATCCTCAAAGAGCAGGAGTTTCAAACTCAGTCTTGGAGGATTCTTGCAGCTTTTAGACCGGGTCATTAGCAGAACCTGACTGAGACATTTCATTCTAGCATGACGAACCTTTGACACATTGAGGAGTTGCTGCACGTTTCCTATTAAAGACTGAAATTTGACAATTGCTCAGACAAATATTTAGAAGTTTCAACAAAAATGTAAGTTATGACACAGATCTACTGGATTCAATGGCTAGTCACTCTGGCTTTATACAAATCATAATGATGCATCTTTATAATAGAAAAAAAAAAACAACAACAATAAAATCCTTAACTCAGTTGTTTAAATACTTTTTACATTCCTAATGCTGCTGACCAGAACCTTGCTTTTATGCAAATTTTTATTTATTTATTTTTATTTCTAGTCATGCTTACTTTCCTTTAGCTGATCTATTTCTGTTTGCTCACAATTTAAAACTCTTGTTTTAACCGGTTAGGGTCCTGTTTCTCTCCCACCTGGATGGTTTTATTCATAATAACCCCCTTTATTTAGATCCAAGTCAACTTTAAAGAACATATTTTATTATTTATCTGGTTTAATAATCCTTTTAAGTCCTGCAAAATCGCTCCCTGCCAGATAATGTTAGTTTGCAAATAGCAGCCTTTTTTATTTATTGCTTTCTACAGGATTAGAAACGTGAAACAATAAAAAATGCGATGGAACATTTTTAACATTCGGTTGCAAATTAAAACAGGTTTCAGATCCATTTAATTTCTTCACACCAAAGTTATGCAGGCAGCCTGTCAGGAACAGCAAAAGGTGCCATCGGCTTCACTCATACCATCAAACTCTGGTTTAGTTTCTTCGGTTCTCACTCCAGCCATGTTGTACTGCTGAGCAACGGACTGGGCCAGCATCCCTTCCAGCCTCTCCAGCGTGGCCTGGCCTTCCTGCGTCAGCGCCGACAAACCCTCGTCACACGTGTAGAAGGTTGGGATGTCGGCGTGGCCGTGCTCTGAGTGAATGGAGAAACATGGAGAAAGAGGTTCATCTCTGGGTCCTGATAAACCAATCAAGAGTTTTTAGGAGCATTTCTGATTTTTAGTTTTTTTAAATAAAGCTATGAACAGCCTCTATAATTTGAGCTTCAAGAATAATATATGTAGCTGAGGTGACGTCACACTGTGTGAGAGCAGTTGATAGGAATTTTAGATTGTTTTTTTTTTGTCTTAACTTTTTCACATTTTTTTTATCTTTTAACTTTTTGACATTTTCACTTTTTTTTTTTTTTTTTACATACACTGTGCAGATGAACATTTCACATTCCACTTAATATAATAAAACTTTCGCTTGAGAGTTATTCCTCTATTTGACCTTTGTCCTGTCTAGTTTATCTAGTTCTTTATGTTTGTCGCTGTCTTTTGTCCTGAATATTGTCCATTTCCTCCATTTTTCTCTCATTTGAGTTTGTTGAAGTCTTAGATGATGTGTCAGTTTTTCCATGTTTATTTCTTCTATTATTCCATTCCATTGTTCTTGACAAGGGGGGTCTGCCTGTCCCCATTTCCTCGTAATTGCTTTTTTTGTGGCTATTAACATCATAATCAGATACCTGTCTTTTACCCTTGCTTTGATATTGTTCAAATTGCAAAGATATAGTACCACACCACACATAGGAATATCATATCCCAGAATCTTCTTTGCAGTTTCATGTACATTTTTCCAAAACTGAACAATTTTAAGACCGTTCCAAAACATGCGAGAGTGGTCGGCGTTCACTGATCTACAATTCCGCCAACACCTCGTGCTTGTACCCTTATATTTATTCTTGACTTTAGGCCTGATGAAAAATCAGATATTTCCACGTGAAGTCCCTCCAGATCCATGAATTGATGGACGTCTGATGTGTTTTCCACGTCTTTGATTTTTTTTTTTTTTTTAATAGAGTTGACATTTCAAACCGTCTATATATTAGTGATTATCACGCATAGCAAAACTAGCACGAGCATGTTCAAATATCTTACATTAACTTGAACATTTCTACATGGCCGCCAAAGTTTACAGACCAAACATGAGCCATGGTGGAGAGAAGTTGACAGCCCAAAGAGATCAAATAGAGCAACTTTCTCTCTCTCACCATCCTGCAGCCTGAACTTCAGAGCTGTTGGTCAGAAAATAAAGCTCTTAAAAAAGGACAAGAGTTTGCAGATTAGAAAAGAGATGATTTGTGAGCTTCTGACGGGCTGATCAAACTATAAAAACTAAAACTAAATCCAGGATTTCACAAGTTTCAACTGATTACTAAAAGTGAAATATTTCAGCTAAATGCTCAGATAGTACCGTCATCAACGTGTGAGTGAAAGCATCTGAGTTGAGTATAAGGAAGACGACTGGATTGGGAGGCAACCTTTGGTAGTAGAGCAGCTTAACCTCAATGCTCTTGTTCCCCTTGAAGCTTCCATTCATCTCATCATCAACGCCTTTATGTAAGGCTGGACGATTCATTGATGAAGCGGTTTGTTCGCTTCCATAGCTAAGAATGACATCAGTTCATCACCTTTAGTTTAATATATTTCCATTGTTTCTTGTATAACATTGTTTTGCAAAAATCTTTCACAGCTTGAATTTCATTGTCCCCTCCCACAGGAGATGATTGGAATAAAAGCTAGTTTTTGAAGGTAGTGTCTGTCATTTGTCAGGTTTATAGTCGTCGCTGTAGTGATGCGTTTTGCACAACTCACCTGCTTCTGCAAATGTCAGGTTTGGACAGCAGGTCAATGGAGAGAAACAAGGAAGAGAAGTTATTAGAAACACAAATTATAGTGAATTACACAGGAAAACAGCAGTTCAAGTCATTAGAAACAATAAATAAATAAGCTTTGAAGCTTTAGAGTAGCTCTTCTGCATATTTTAAATTAAAAACACATGACTAAATTTCTAAAACACTGAAAATGTTATTTAACCATCAGTTATTTTCTAGATAGTTCAGAGGTTCTGGATCTGTTCATTCTTGCTCCCAGGTACTGAGATAATGTTGAAAGTTAGCCACTCAAGAAGAAAGCAATGACCGCAGCTTCAATGTGACATCATATCATGAAGGTTTTACAGGCGGAAGTCGAAGAAAACGTCAAAGAAAAAGCAGCAGCTTAGAAACTGATGAGGAGGAAGCTGTAGTAGCATTTATTACTTATGGTTTCATCTATTGCTAATCTAGAATTTTTTCCACATAGTATCGGCAGTTCTGTTCGTAAAGCATTCAAATGAAAACCAAAATGAGTGGCGAAAAATTAACTTTGAGAGACATTGAGAAAGTAGAAAACGTAGAGATTTCTAACACATTTAAGACATCAGCTTTGTGCTCTGTAAATCAACTCTCAATAGATTTCTCCTCACCAGCTTCTTCCACATCGTATTCCTCTCCCTCAAAGTCGTTGTCAGAGTCAGAGTCATCGGGGTCGGGATGAAGGGCCTGGCATTCACACATGGCTGAGAACATGGACTCCACTGCATGTAAAAGCAAATACAGAGAAACCTGATGCTTTATGTGTGGCAGCGCAACCACAGCCCCCACATACTGCTATTTACTTATATAGAAAAATGTTTCAAAATCAGCTGAGAAAAAAAAAAGCACAAATAAACTTTGTATCGCTTCATAAAATGACATCCTGTAGCAGTTTTATTTAAATGCTGTACATATTATGGATGATCTTCTTGCTTTTTGTCACATCTGTTTTTTTTCTTTGCCTGGCGTATTTATATCGTCCTTTTACCTAATTTTTGCCATTAAAAAAGGAAAGCATAGAGCTTCAAAACCATTTGGGTCAAAAGTTTCTGTTTTGTTGGTTAAAAGTATTTACTGAGTCTATTCTCAGTAACAAAAGAGAATTTTACTTTAAAAATTAATTCATTGAATTTGGTCCATTTAGCCAGCTTTCTTTAAGTTTTGCTTTTAAAGGGATCCAACTTTGAGTTTAACCAACATATTTTATCTTTCAAACTCCATACTAAATGCAGAGTCGCTTCAGTCAGAGGCTTCTCCAGATCTGATGCAAGACAGGCCTCTACAAAAGATCCTCCCTGCCTGTAGCCATCAGCATCTATAACCTGAGATGCACCGATCCAATTGTTTCCTATCCGATACCTGGGCTGATCTGATTCACCTGTTGACTGAATTACCCATATAATCACGCCATATATTCTAGCCTCAACATAAACATCATTAAAAATATGTAACAAATGAAAAAAAAGATATAAATGTACTTTATATTATTAACAAATAAGCAGCAAAAAGAAAGAAATAACGGTTCCATGTTAAAAGCATTGCAGTGTATCTCCAATATCAAATCACCAATATCTGATCTGGCTAATTAGTCAAAATCTGAGCCGATATCCAATCCAAGCATCGGATCCGTGCATCTCTGTTTACAACATCCTGATTGAATAAGTGCTCCTGAGTTACTGCAACATTTATTTCCCTTTGGGATTAATAGAGTATTTTTGATTTGAACCAGCCAATACATTTCTTTAAGGCCAATAACGATTATTTTGACATCAGGCTAACTGATCCCCTGTATGTGCTGCAGATTTTTGTAGGACCAGATCTTATCCATATTACCTTTTCCTCAATTTACATAAAAAGAATGACAAAAAGATGAGAGAAGTTACACAAAAAAAATAAATAAATAAATAAACATTGGCAAACATGACCAATAAGCAGCTAAAGGAGGGAGGGGCAACAAATGCTCGTCTCTTAGACTCATGGCTGCTGAGTACATTAATCGGGGAACATATGCATTTACGGGATGATGCCAATATGAGTGAAATAACCCGAATATATCCGTTTAACTTTATTGTCGGCTTAATAAATTATTTTTGAACTGAATATTTGTTATAAAGTCATCTTCTCCTAAACTACCCACACTTGCTCAGTCTTTTTCTGCTAACTGATTTAGGCGGAGGGGGTCTGTAAAGTTCGACATTCCAGCTTTCTGGATTTTCTAAAAATGTCTCTGATAACTGCAGTCGGAACATAAAAACGTCCACAGCGGCAAAAATCAGTAGCATGATTTTCTAACTGTAGACGGCAAACGGCCCCTTATCCTTCCTCAGACTGGGGGACAGAAACAGCTGCTTCTCTGAGGCGTCTGTTTCTCTGCTTTACCACACACCTGTATGTTTCAGACCAGCTAACAAGTGGTCACTCACATGACGTCTTGTCGGTCGGCACAAACCGAATCTCTGAGATCACCCCTTCATCATCGTCATCTTCCCCTCCGCTGCTGCTGCCACCGTCATCCTCCTCCTCGTCTCCAGCTGCTTTCTCAGCCATTTCTGCCTCATTCTCTTCTGCAAAAAAACATCAAGCCATTGATGCGTTTCATAGCAGGCTACAGAAACAGCTCTCTGCTAAAAGACCAGCTATGGAGCATTATGAACAGAGAGAGCAGAGCTGAAGCTTCCCATAAAAAGAGGAGTTACAAACAGAACACTGTAACAGACTGTTGATCTTTACTGCTTAATCAAATTGAACACAGGATTCCTGTCTTACCGTTGAGCTTTCCGTTCACCATGACATACAGGTGTTCCTGGGGGTACGCACTCACATCCCTGGAGATGGCATGCAGGCCTATGGAGGGATACTCCAGGGAGAAACCCAACCCCGATCCATCAAACCACGACAAACGCCTGAGAGAAACAAAAACCCACGACTTAGAGGTGCAGGACTCCTGAAATTTGGAGGAACGCTAAGAAAAACTAACATGCATGTCCGGCTATTTACACTGTTGAAAGAAAGATCAGATTTGCTTTTGGAGGAAGCTCTTTCAGTTTATGTAAACGTTTACGGTATTTAAATCTGTTTCCCTCTTTCGCTAAGAGCACTATTACTCAACGCAATTATGTCCTATGAAGAAAGTCCCTAAAAAGGAAACAAAAAAACAAACAAAACAAAACATCTAATTTTCTGCATAATCAGCCTTAACCAGTCAAGGATTCAGAAATCCTTTTTTCCCCCTAAACATTGAATGCGTCATACCATAAGCAAACAATTTGAAACAGTCTAGTGAGGAAAATGTTAATTAATAAAACTCAAAATTTTTGTAGAACACAAGAACAGTTTGAAAATGAATTAGAAGCCAAAACGTTGCAAGAAGGTTTTCCCACATGCTGGGTCCAGCCAATGGACTAGGCTGTAAGAGAATGAGAGGGATGGATGCTTTCAGCAGAAAACAGGAAGTATAATTCTTGCTACCTTAAAACTCGCCCTTTTATGAAAAGCTAATGGCAATTTTGTGCAGCGGTATCCCTACTAGATGTATCCCTACAGGTGCTGAAACATAATTGGATTAATTATTTATAAAATGGTCAACTAATTTAGCAATGTTAATAAGAGTAAACAGACTCTACAACATGCCATTAGGTTAAAGAGGATCCCACTCAGAGTAATTATGCCAAAATTGTACTAAAAGTTACATAAAAATGTTAACACTAAAGACAGAAAATCTTTTCCGCTGGAAAATACGTTCTATCCAGAAACCCTGAAGTAGCATTTTAAGCTTCCCCTGGTTTAAATTCTGCATAAAATAATCTTCATCAGATTACTAATAGAAACAATAATCAAAAGATGAATCGATTAAATTGAGTTGTTAGATGCAACCCTAATCCCTGCCAAACTGATCTGAATTCTCCGATCCTTAGAGGCCTGGCAAAGAGCCACTGGTTCAGGATAGCAGCTCATTTAGGGACACATACAGAACCTAAAGGGGAGATATGTTCTGGTAGGATCAAAAACATTTTGGAGCTTCCTATAAAATGGCATCTAGCAGCTGTGAGTGTATCAGTGAGAAGACTAAATTTAGACAACTTTTGAAGTCATTTTGTATACAGAGTATATCCAAAATGAAATTTCCTTATCTACTTTTCAGGAAGTAAATGAACATTTCCTTACCATAAAATGCAGCAGTAATCAAATGTAAATGTGCGGGAGAAAAACCATTGTGCAAAAAAAGCACTGATATGGAAGTTCAGAGCATTAATATATATTTGGTGCAAATATGCAGTATTTTTGGTTTGGTGTTATCAGTGTGATGCAGTCTGTGACATGATTTAGAGATGTTTCCCCCCCACACACAGTTTAACTGTCTAAGGGGAAGAAACTGTTGCAGAATCTGTTGGACCTGCATCCAATGCTGCAAAGCCTCTTCCCAGAGGGCAGCAGGGAGAACAGTCCATGGTGGGGGTGTGCGGGGTCATTTATGATGTTATGGGCTCGGGACATGCAGTGCTGGGATGAAATGTCATTTAAGGAGGGAAGAGGAGCCCCGATGATCCTCTATGCTGTTCTTCTCACCTTCTTCCAGTCTGAGACACTGCAGCCTCCACACCACACAGTGAAACAGCTGGTCAGAACGCTCTCTATGGTGCTTCTGTAGAAGGTGGTGAGGATGGGTGGGGGCAGGTGGGCTCTCCTCATCTACCAGAGGAAGTGGAAGCTCTAAACCAGAGCCTTTTGGCCTGGTATCAAGAAGTTTAGCACATAAGCAAAACATCTCCAAGAATTCTCAATTAGAAACCTGACAGAACAGCTTTCTGCAGGAAGCAGGAGCTGAGGCAAAGTTACTGTTTTGTGAGAATCCACCTTCAGACCACAAGCGTAACTTTCTGAAGGACTGGTGTGGACATGTCCCCACCAATAATTTCCACTTTCCCGCCCCCTTTTCTGCTTATGTACTTTAGCCAAAGGTAACAGAGTTCGGTGCAGCCATCTGTGTTCAGAGCATTTTGAGTCAATTACAGGTTAAAATGAACCCATGTTTTCTTATAGTGCAGACAGAATCAGACTGCAGAGCTTCTACACATATTGAAATTTAGTTTCTGGCATCATCATATTAGTAAATAGGTTCACAAATCATTTTTAAACAGAGCTCAGAGTGAAGTAGGGAGAGCTGCAGATTTAAAGGTCAAACAAATTTACTGTGATATGCAACATGCAATAAAATATATCTCCAAATTTACCAGAAAGTTTACAAAAAATTATGCTACATTTAAAATGCAGCGTATGAAATTGAAATTGTACTGCTAGGGATGCATGATTTATCGATTTTGGCATCGGAATCCGTTGTTATTCATCATTTTTTCTATATACATTGATGTTTTTGGGAAAGCGTTCAATAAATATGTTTGAGCTCATTTATGGAAAATACAAAAACCTAATGAAAGTGTAGGTCCATCAGCCCCCCTCCCTTAGAGTGCCCCCACCACCTTTCATCACAAAGTTACAGCCTTGCTTCAGACAGTTGGAGACAGGAAGAAACTGGATTATTCAGATGAAGAGATCCTGATGCCATTAATCCAGGAGGAACGTTTTTATAATCTATAAGAGACCATTAGCCACAAGGACAGTAACTTAAGAATAAAGATCATTTTGAGGTTTGTTTGTTTTTATCCTGGTGCAGATATTTGTAAATACACAGTTACTGTTTTTTTTTTTTAAGGACATCTATCAATAGGAAGGTAAGGTTTGGTAAGGTTTACCTAAAGCTTGTTGCTTATAAAAGCATATCCAATCATATGAACCTCTTTCCCACCATAGAATAGCTTGTTAAAACCCAACCTGCAGCATCCGGATGAAAACAAGCGCCACGTGCATCACTCACGTTTCAGCGACGTAGAGCGTGCCGCAGCCCAGCCTCTGGCCGTCCAGCACCGCCGTGGTGTCGGCTTGCTCATGTCGCACCCCTTCAGTGGGAGGATGGATGTTTTTCAGAACAACCATGGTCCGCAAAACAGCGAAGTTTTCCTCGAAAGCGAATCTAGGCCGAACCAGCAGCTCAGTGACCTACTTCTGCTAGCAAATCTGGCTAATTTATCCCGGGATAACGTCTTGCTAAGTAGGTCACTTGGTGGACAGGGGAAGAAAGATAAGCCGTAGTCGCTCTTTGCTTTTCCGCTCGGGTAAACACGGCGTTTAGGGAACTGGCATAAAAACTTCTAACTTGTGCTGGTAGTGAGCTAACTGATATCCCTGTTGCACCACGACGTCGGTCAACGTCAAGCTGAATTAACGCGGCTTGGTCCGTACGTCAAAAATACGTCACATGTCCAACGCCAGCTAGATGATTGGTTGGAGCCGAAAACGTCCCTACGTTACTTTGGAAATCACGTACACGTTTCTACGTAGTTGGGCAATTTTATTTTAATGGAGTTCCAGCGTCCTCTAGTGGTGAATTGTGTGAAACTATCAAATTAAAAATAATTTTAAAAATTAGCCTAATAAAATATTTT
>NW_015150798.1:696774-718015 GCF_000732505.1 Cyprinodon variegatus
TGGAAAACTTTCTTGTAATGTTTACATTACAGTAGTCATTTTTTCTGCTTATAAACATATCTAATTTAAAAAGAGTTCCTCAGTTTTATTTTAAAAGATCTTTTACAAACTGTATCTCATTATATTTGGGTAGAACTAGGGTGCGCCAGAGTTCAAGAACTAGTTTCCCCAGAGATCTAACTATTGAAGCTTAGTAGGGATTTAGATGGTCATCCAAGTTTAGGGTTTCCTTAAAGAACTTCATAAATTTTTCCTTATTAGACAGGAAACATCAGAAGTGTTGGCTCAGCTGTTTATTTACTCAAATATTGTTTTTGAGCAAACTCTCTGATGTGAAGTAGTGAAATCCATCATATCTTTGGAGGTCAGGTTGTTTTTAAGCTCTGCAAAAGTAACCAGAGAGTAAAATGGCTTTTTTGTCATTGAAAGGTTCAGATAACAAAACAAGTCAGATAACATGTGCGTTAAATCTGAAGGCTTTAGAGACATTGCTTCTGTCTGAAGAGTGATTCCTATAAAAAAAAAAAAAAAAAGGCAAACTTTAGGTCTACACATTGAAAAGTCTTCAACAGAAAAATAATTAGTATATCAAAATTACAAAGATTTCATTCTGCCATATATAACCACTTTTAGGGAGGATAAACTCCCATGGTTAATGAGTCTCACTGGAACGCAGACACCAGGAGCTCATCTTATAATAATGAAGAGACCATCTGTGGAAGTTGGATGGAGGTGAAACTGCTAAAAGACTTTTACCTCGTGTTCTACTAGTTCAAATTGTCCAGGGCACTTCCAAAAAGGTAGCTATTATATGGCAGTTTTTATAGATACATACCCTACCCAGTTTATTTGTTTTATGATTATACAGATTTATAGGTAAAAAAAAAAAAAAAGGAAAACAAAAAAATGTAATTGTTAAGACATCCTTGAGGATATGGAAATAATTCAGATGTTTCTTTGGACTCCAGACATATTCGCTGTGCGTTCCAGTTACAAAAAATCCATGTAGATAGTGCTTTTAATATTTTGTCCAATTTAAAATTTGTATATAGATCATGTTTTGTCCTCTTTTGAGCAGCTAACTAAAAAATTCCCTCTTCCTAGGCAACATTTCTTTTTTAGATATCTACAGATTTGTGGGTTTGTTGGTAGACTTTCTCAGTTCCCTGCTCAACCCCCTGCATCTCCCCTTGACATGTTTCTCAACACTTTCCCTGGTCTGAAAGGAATGATCTCATTTATTTATGTCCAGATTTATTCCTTAAGGCTAAACCCCTTAAAGTCTCATGAGATGCTCGGGCAAGACAAGTTGGCTGAACAATTTACGGATGTGGAAGAGGATGCCTTTGAAAGTACATGAATTATCTATTTGCTCCAAACATTCATTCATTTAGTGCAAATGGGTGCATTTTTGTGCCCACCTGACAAAGATTAGGCTCTCAATAATGTTTAGGGATGTGGATCCTGTCTGTGATCACTGTGGTCTGGTTAATGCAAGTCAAACGCATGTGTTTTGGTCATGTCTTGTCTTGAGTTCTTACTGGGGACACATCTTAATTCTTTATCTAAAACGACCAGGAAATGAATTGAACCCTATGCTACCATTGCTTTATTAGGTGTATCACCCCCCCATGTCCGTTTGTCTTCTTTGGAGGAAACTTTTGAAGCCTTTGCTTGTTAACTGGCTTGACGCCTTATTTTGTGGAGTGGAAGTCTCCATCATCACCATCACATGTGCACTGGATCAGACAAGTTCTTTATTTTTCTACATTGGATCTGTGTATGTCTATGTGTATGTGTATTTTTTTCTTACTGCAGGAAATCAATAAAAATTGAGAACAATAAAAAAAGGGTAAACTATCTACCCTTTACAAAACCTAGATGAAAACATTTTCTTTAATTCCATGTTTATGAAAAATGAGCTAAAAGCCATGAAGTTTTATAACTACCATCAGGGTCACTCTGTTGGAGAAGACGGTAACTCTGTGTTGAATAAAGGGACAAATGAGACTCCTGAGCTGCAGGTCACAGATTGCTCCCTCTTTTTATATTCATGCAGTTATTTTTACATTTTAATGTCTAAATGGGCTGCTGTTTACTTTTTTATTTGATCTGAGTATGGCACCTTATAGTTGCACATAGTTTCTTTTCAGACATTCAGGGTTCTCCTTCGCCGCATAGTCTCTTCCTAGTTTTTGTACCTTTATGCTATTATTTGTGTTTTGTTTTGTTGCTGACAAATCTGAATTTCTGTAGCACCTCAATTCTTTTCAGGGTTCTGGGAGATCAGTTCTTCAAAATGAAGGCACGCGTCAGGCAAACAGTGTTTAATGCACACAATTATATTTAAGAGCATTTTTGAGCTACCAGCTGGCATGTTGTTGAATTGTGTGAGAAACTATGTATATGACAAAGAATACATTTCTTAAAAAAGGCCTCAACCTCCCTGAGATTTAAACCCAGGGCCTTCTGACCGTAAGGACTAAGGACGAGTCTAAACTGCTGCCCTCAAAGCCTGTACATTCATGCTTTATTTCCTATTATTTAACCTCCCATGGAGCAAAAACTTTAAGATACGGTGACAAACATTCCTCAGGAACAAAGGATTTTGACACCAGAAAATAAACTCTCATTATAAGCTACAAAAAGAAGAAGAAAAACAAAGAAAATGTTTTCTATTTGCACAGATTTTCTGCAATATTTCTATATTCACCGTCCTTTTGGATCACCTCAAAAAAAAAAAGAGTCACATTCTATTTTCCACTCTTTAGTTGTTCACAGTTTAGTGCTGAGTCCAACTTGAAATGTTTCCTGTCCAAGGCTCATTGATAAATCTGAAGCCCTCTTCTTATTCACATCCTCCTCCTCCTCAAGCTCTGCAGGGATGCTAACAGCCGCTTCCTCTGTGGCGAATTCATTCCCTGTCGCCCCCGGATTCTCATAAACGCTTTCCTCGTAGATAGAAGAGGGAGACGAAGAGGTGTTGGCGTCTGTGGAGACGGTGGGTGTTGGCACAGCGTTGAAGGTGATGAAGCCAACAAGGATGACCACGAGGGAGACCAGGTAGAGTCCAGAGAACTGAGGTGACGCAGAGAGTAAAGAGCTTTAATCTACAAACTGATAAATAAAGGGGGAGACGTAGAAAGGAAACGCTGATTCTGAAACATATTGGTGAACAAAATGTGAAGATCAGACACTAAAATGCAATGCTCCCAATGTCACACAGTAACATTCATTGTTAAAGGAAGTACAACCTGTTTTCTTTCTACTGTTTTACTCATCAGGACAAAAAATAAAGTAGTAAACCCTTCGCTTTCCTGTCTTTTAGTGCCACCTCTTGCAGCAACAGCTTGTTGTTCTCTGTTTGGTTATGAAGCTTATCTCATTTTCCAGTGTTGCTTAAATCTTTTGAGGTTTCCAGACATTTGTTTCTGCTCAGGTGATCCCAGCAGAGCTTTTTTAATAGAGTCTATGGACTTTGGTAAAATCGCCTGTACTTGTTTAGCGCTTTTTTAAGTCAGAAGGCTTGACCAAAGCGCCTCACATTACATTCAGTCATTTACCCTTTCACTCACATACTGCTGGTGGTAAGTTACACGGTAGCCAAAGCTTCCCTGGGGCTCACTGACAGAAAGGAGGCAGCAGTACACTGAGCCCTCTGACTGCTGCGTGTGTCACAAAAACAACAGCACTGAAAGCCAGAGCCGAAGCTTGAACGTCAACCCTTCGATTTCAGGGCAAACTCCCACATCGGACGCCACTGTCGCCCCTATAACACCCCTACAGGCCATCTATGGACTTTGACTGGACCATTATTTTCTGCTTGCATCACTGAACCTTTAAACAGACTTCCAGTGAAGCTAAAATACTTTGTTATACAAATAACTTTATTTAACTTCCCCATGGGATTAATAAAGTTGTTTTGAATTAAATGAATGAATCAACTTAAACTAAATTGAATTGAACTGAATTGACTTGATTTTAATTTAATTCAGTTAAATTTGTTATAATATATTTTGAATAATTTCTGACTCATGAACTGAAGAAACCCATACCCTGTGCAACAAAACAAACCCAAGCAATCACACCTCCTCCACCGTGCATTATAATTGTGTAGGTGCTGATCTGCTGGACTTCCTCTTCTTTAATGCTGTGCACTTTGGTCAAATATCTTAATATTTCTCATTTGTCCAAATAAAAATTTTCCAGGAGTCTTTTTAACCAAATACAACGCTGTCAAAGTTATGCTGTTCTTCTTTATTCTGTTGCCTATTTATATAGGGGGAAACTGCTGTCACAGGAATATCTAATGTTGTATCCACTTCTGAAAAGCTTTTCTTAATGTTATATCTCTTTTATTGATTGGGATCATCACACACCTTTACTAAAATCGTGATTAGATAGTGTACTTTCTGAATCCAGATGATAGTGAGATTGCAGGTTAACTTTAGACATTTATTCATTAACACTCCAGAATCTTTATAACAATCTCCAGGTTACTGTGACCCAGGGAGGAGTGTGGAGCACAGTACCTCACTTAAAGCAACATAAACTGACTTTGGTAAATATTAAAATTTAAAATAAAACACAGAAAAAGGCTCCAACTTCTGCCATTCTCTGGCTCACGCTGTCAGTTTACAGCTGTACAGCCTTCAGGGTTAAAGCTGTGCGTCACGTTTTTTGCTTGTTTCCAGTGATAACAATCTTGAAGATAACGTATCTGGATCAGAATAAGACAACATAAGAACATAGAGAAAAAAACGGATGTCTGTTACTACTCATCATCTTCTAATATAGCAGAACATTTCTAAAATATCAAGGTCATTTTTATATGAAATCTTTCTTTGTGTTTTTTGTTATTCATTCAGATTCATCTGCAGGAGCATGCATCTGAATCATCTTTATGGCTCGTTAGGATTTTTTCCTGTGAATTGAGCAAAGAGTTAAAACATGGCTGGGTTGAAAGGTCCTGCAGAAGCTTTTAAGGAAGCCTTGAAGTTTCCTTAAACTTTAGATAATACAGAGGCTTTGAGCTATTTTTACACATAGTATTTAAACGTCCTCAGACAAATGTAAACTGTCCCAGCTTTAAAACAAAGTGGTGGCAGCATAATGCTGTTGGATTATTTTGTGCATTAGGGAAGCTCGCCAAAGTTGAGCTAAACATAAAAACTCCTGCGACAGACGTCCTCCTGCAGGAGGGATGTTAACCCTGAACATACAACCTTAGTTCCAGTGGTGTGGATTCCAACCTAAAGTTGGTCTTTGGAGAATTTGGTCCCATATTTTAGATGTTCTCCTGACTCAGCACATCTAAATCAAATGAATGGTTCATTAACTTGGCACTAGGTGACATCCTGAGAACTTAAAAATCCATTTGAAATTAGATTTTCAATTAAAGAAAATATTTATAATCCACATATTTTCATAGCTTGTGTGAGTCTCTAAAAAACTCTCAAAAAGTATAGTTTGTGGCTCTCGCCTCACTCTATGTTGAGTTCAGAAGGAGAACCTATGTAGATTTTTCGCCTTTTTACGAAACATAATTTTTGTCTATTTTTTTTTTTCAGCTAAAATAACATTGCTCACATTGTACTGGAAGAGGAAGATCCCAAAGAAGAGGCTGAAGAGATCTGCGGTTAGGAGGGAGAGGTTGACGGAGGTGGCGCTACTCAGTTTCATCACTATGGGCATGAAGCTGTACAAAGCATACATGCACAAAGCATAAGCAGAGAACAGGAGCCCTGAGAAGAGAGAAGAAGTGTGTTTAAATCAGACAAAATGAAGCGTTTCTGTATAGAAAGTGATTTAAGGACTATAGCTGTTTCTACGCAAGCAGCCCATTATTATTATCAAAAAAGGTGGGTGTATGTGTGGGCAAAATTTCCATAAAAATCGAAAAAAAATAAGAGAAACATCACTGCACAAACAAATCTCATTTATTTAATAATTTTCTTAAAGAAAACTTTCTTGCAATCTTTCAAAGAGATGCTGATATAAAAACAAATCCTTCAGAATTTCTGAAATAGTTTTGGATCCTGACTTCGTCTAATTTATTCACTTTCTACCCCAGTATCAAAACAGATTAAAGAAAACCCTCGAAATACCGGAGAAACATTTGATAAACCAAGTATTAAATGTGCACTAATCCTTAAGCAGGTATTGGCAGGTCAAGATCAAATATTCCTGGAAGAATAGACAAAAACTCTCCTACTTGGGGCATTTTCCAAATTGCCATTTTTAACCCCAGTAGGTAAAATTAAGAAGCGTAATAAATTCTGATTAAACAAAGAATGAACGTGTCTGGTATCACAAACAAACATATTTCCTGTTTTAATTCTTAGAATAAGGTTTCATATAAAACACCTTTCAGTTCCAATAAGCTGCACCATTAGATGACAGAAAAGCTGAGTACTGACCAACTTGCCAGCTCCAGATGATGCCGGGAATCTCATTGCGCTCTAGGATCACCCTGCATATAAGATAATGGGGAAAAAATTAACTCCAGGTAAAAAACTATGTAAAATCGATTCAGGTCGCTGATGACGGCTCACATCTGGACGGTGCTGATGATGGTCCCAAACAGGCCAATCATTCCTAGGAACTCCACTCTGCTCAGATTCTTCACTGTGTACTCCTGAGACACATTAGACACAGCATACAGAGCTGCACTGAGCAGCACCAAACCGTCGCCTAGTAAGATGTTGGAGGCTGCACAGAGAGTAGATGCAACTTAAGGTAGGAGACCTTTCTTTCAATTAGCTTATGGCCTAATAAAACAATTTACTGTCATGTTTTAAAGTTAATGAGGACAAGACACAAAGCTGGGGACTGTGGGCAAACCCTATCCTTACACAGCAAAAAAATTATCTATTTTTTCTTAAAATAAGTGTTTGTTTTTTTTAATTGGGGAGGTAAGTGAGACACTTTGCCAATGGAACAAGGGAATTTACATTTGAAATAAGAAAAAAACAATTGCATTGTCTTATTTCAAGTTCATATTAACTAATTGTCTTACTTTAAGAGTAAAAATACTCATTGCAATGGCAAATCATCTTATTTACCTTTGCAAAATGGGTAAATACACTTAATTTAAGAATGTTTTTAACTTATTTCCAGGTAGTTTTTGCAGGGCAATAACTGCACTCAGGAGGGAACATATTAGAGGAGATGAGGAGAGAAGATCTAATGATGGATGAACTTGAACATGAAGAGTTTAAACTGGGAACAGAGGGGAGCAACAGTACTAGTAAACTACTGACACAAATGGATAAACTAAGATGAAAATCCTCCCACTCCTAAAAAAATACTTTTTTCAGAATTGAAGCAAAAACAAAATGCTGGGGAAAAAAAGAGTCTAAAAAAGAAAAAGAAGGGTTAGGTAAATCCATAACTCTGATTTAGAAACCCTCTCTCTCTTACAGGAGCCCTGGTCTCTTCCAGCCAGCAGGTCAGCCCCCACCATGGCCCCCACCCCCAGCAGACAGAGGCAGACGGCCACATAGTGGATCAGCTTATAGCGGGTCTTCAGGATCCACCAGGACAGAAGCATCAGGACCGGGATCACAAAGCAGTCCAGCAACTGTAGTAGAAAACAAGTAAACCTGACTCAATCATAATAAAAACAAAGCACAGCTTATGGGAAATTATGGAAATAATCTTGACAAATTTATTTAAATCAAATATTAGGTAAAAACATTTTGCATGTATTAAACAGTAAACATTAAATGAAAAAGCTGTGTATAAAAAAAACTAAGTACACCCCATGGTCCATCAACCTGTAGAACAACCTTCAGCACCAATAACTTTCTCTCTGATTTTATCAGTCTCTCACGCCCATCTGTCCAATCTGCTTGTCCTTGCACTGTTACTGAGGGGTCAAGGGCGAGAGGCGGGGTACAACCTGGACAGATCGCCAGTCCCTCACAGGACAGCAATAAAAACAGAGCTACAGCCATGCTCACATTCACTAGGCCAATCTAAGGGGACCAGTAAACCTAACATTCATGTTTTTGTTTTCAGGCGGCAGAAGGAAGCCTTAGCACCTGGAGACAAACCACTCATGCATGGGGATGAGATAAAACCCCTTGGAGAACGAGTCCTGGGTTTGGACTAATGAGAAAAACCTGCAAAGTAACAGTGACACCAGCTGTGCCGTGCTGCAGACCATCTCCCACAACATTATGCATCGTTTTGTCATCTTTCCTTCTGCACCGCTCTAAATTTCACACTTTGAGCTGGACTTTAACTGGGCCAATGCAACACCTTGGTCCTTTGGTTTTTCAGACATTTAAATAGATTTTGTCTGTTTGGGATTATAGTTCTGTTAAAGATGGTTTGAACCAAACAGATAGGCTCACATGATTACCTTGGTATACTGAGGAGTCATTGGATCACCTAGTGACTATGAAGTTTTCAGGTTCTGTGGCTATAAAATTAGCCTAAATCACCACTCCTTCACCACTGTGCTCCATGGTGTCATTTTATGCTGTTTTGCTGTATTTTCTGGCTACTGTTTTCTCTCACTGCATATTTGTTGTCAGTGTATCAACCTCCCAGACCACTCAGGTCTTTTAGTTCAAGTCTACTCTGTACACGCAGAACTAGACCCAAACATGGAGAAGCTTAGTTTCTATGATCAAAATATGTGGGAAAAACCTCCAGATGACTGAAAAGTGCCGAAAGCCGGAGTTCTTTTAAGTTAAAGTTAAAACCTATTTGTTTAGAACTGCCTTTGCAAGTTGAAGTTAGACTGTTAACTGATGTACTATTAGTTTAGGGCTGTGGTTCAACTGTTTCATTTGCTTTACTACCTGCTTTTATAGTTTTTAATCTTTACTGGCTTCTATTCTGCTTTTATTTTTCTTTTATATTGTTTATTTCATGTAAAACACTTTGAATTGTCTCTGTATAATACTATAGTACAATATATAAATAAATTTGCCTTGCCTTAAAACCATTGAAAGCAGAAATAATACATTGATTTTGGTTGTTTGTATTACATGCAATGTACTGAAAAAATGAAAGCTAGGATATTAATGTAGCTTCTTTTTTATACTTTACTGCAGAATTAAATTATAGTGAAGGAAGAGCAAATCCAAAACATTGAACTATGACCTGATTATTAATTGGCTAAACAAAGTCTCTGAAATGACAAACGCAACATAATATGAAACCATCACACATGATCAAACAGGTGGGATGTCTGAGATTAAGACATGTAAGCTGAAGGAAAACATCCAGTACTCACCTGCACGCTGGTGAGAGTGGTGTACTGATAGGCTTTAACCACGGTGTAGTTGGCCTCCACGTCCACCAGACCCAGCAGTAGGTACTTCCACCATCTTCTCTTAAGAATCTGTAAAATATTTCCATCCCCTGCATTTTAAAGGGGATCACCCCTGAGTTTCAGTAATGAAAAGTGTTTTTTTCCAGCAAGTATGAGGACAGTTAATCAGACTATAAGTTGATCAGATTAGTTTATGATAGTGCAGATGATGACAGAAATAATCCGTCTCATCACTGAAAATCTATTTAACTGAAGAACAAAGAAGCTTCCAAGTGTAGAATTGTCTGGAATTTGTGAAAAAATCCAAATAAATAAAAAGTGTTGTTTTGTTATGTTGTTTTTTTTTTTTTTTTTTTTTTCAGAAACACTGAAACTTCAAGCTCATGGAGAGCTATTCATCAAGTCTGAAAGCCTGTTTACCAGCAGAAAATATGAGGAAATTCCAGATTAAAAAAAAAAAAAATGCAAGCAGCTGTACCACTAAATATAAATGTTTAGATAAAGTTGGCCTTCCTGCTGCTAGTAGTCCTACCTCTCCTGCAGATCAGCATGGTGGTGTAGGTGGCACACAGCAGTGTGTAGTTCAGGAAGCTCTGCAGCATGGGTGTGTTCACCTGGAACTCTGTGGCCAGGTACTGAGAGGATACGGCGGTACCACAGATCAGACCCGCCAGACCCTGACCCATGGCCAGTGTCTTAGCAAGCTGCCTGCAAAAGTATATATCAGTTAGAGACATGAATATGTGCACATTTCCTAGAGGATATTAAAATCTTAAAGACAAAACAAAATAATTTGAAATATAAAAGTGGTGAGAAAGCTCACAATATGCTCACAATAGGGGTAGGTGGCAACACTGATACATCTTACAAGACCTGCAAGCAACGCATTTTTGTCATGTATCCGAATTTTATACCTTATTGTATATAACTGAGGTAGATTCAACTATATGACTTGTCAATGACATGAAATCTAAACCAAAGGACTTGTGACTCGACTGTAAAGCATTCAGACTAACTTGTTACTTGGGTGGTAATGACTTGGTCCCACCTCTGAATTACTCAATACTAGCGGTCTTCAAAGTTTTCCAGGCCAAGGACCCCCAATTATATATATGGTATGAAATTGTGTTCTATCAAACTGGTGCTATAGTCACTCTATTACAGATGGAGTCATGTAACGAAAGTAATTTCTCCCTGGGATTATTAAAGTATTTCTGATTGTGATTCCTCATTGATGGGACAGGTGTTGTGAATGAAACGGTGTCCAGCTTGAAAGAGCTCCTGTGTGTCGCTGAATGTTTGAATTGATGACTGAAAGACATCTTCTGCCTCCATTTATCTGTTAACTACAGTGTGTTGAATTCATGTTAATGAGTATTTAAAAAATTTCAATTAGTGGAAAAAATTGCAGGGGGGATATAAAAAAGGAAATTCTAATCAACCAAAACTCTTGCGACCCCCATGCAGCACCTCTGTGGACCCCCTAGGGGTCATGGACCCCCTGTGATCCCTAAGGGATCACCAGTATGAGGAAAACACCAGTATGCATATAACTTGGAACAACGTATTTGTGTTATTTTAAATGCTTTGAAACTTTTGTTCTGAATTGGTGCTTTAAATATAAACCAAATAAAACTGGATTAATTTGAAAGCATAACACTTGTTGGTAACACATAAGCCAACATTTGATATCACTTTGAAACAAAAGATTATCTTCAGACACGTAGCTTTGGATGACAAACTATTGCTCTTGTAAGGACCCAAATGAGCTGACTAAACATAAAATATATAAGGTAAACCATTTGTTCATTTTATGTAGGTCTAAGCTGCCCCTGATCTTTAAAATATTCATGTTTAAATTCAACAACACAAAAATAAAAAAATAAAACAGTCACTTAAAGGCATGTAGGGAATTTATATGGATCCATTAGGCAACATGCACTGCACCTTACAGCACAGGACAGTACATGTATGTATAAGTTACAAAACATATGTTACATTTATTTTATAAAATTCCATTGCGTTACAAAGAAGATCTTTTTTTTTTGTCAGTGATAGCTTCTTGCTTAAGTTTTTTTTATATATATATAAATTGCAGGACTCTTTATTATTACCTGAGGATTTGTCTTTGTCCAATTCGGGAAGCGGAAAATTACAAAATATCTGTTATCATCTATCCGTTACAGATACGGTTGCTTAAGTCCTTTAAATTTAATATCTATACAAAGTTTGAATTAAATAGGAATTTCTCAGTTGTTTTTCTCAGAGGTTTCCACAAACTTCCCCAATGAAGAAGTTATTTTATCCACTCACCAAGTGAGAACCTCCGATGGTTTGAACGCTCTGAGCTTCATCAGAAATCCATTACATTGGCCCTCAAAGTTATTTCCCTCGCCGGGCTCCTCGGATTGTTTAGCAGCCATGCTCTCTCACTACCGCAGCTGAAGAGTCCTCTGAGTTTCAGGCTCTTTAAAATCCTTTCCTTTCATTGTTTTGGAGCTGAATGATTAACTGTCTCAGTGGTCAAAGGTCATTCCCTTACTTATCTATATTTTTAAAATGCAGTTAGAAGACAATCAGCAGCATGGAAGATAAGAGCTTATAAGAGATACATGATGAAAGATTTGGCTTTAACTATTGTAATTGTAATATACTTTCACTTTTCTAAATGTAAAACCATCTGCATAATTAATCACGTTTTCCTCTTGTTAAAATTGCTGATGAGATCAGGAGGGGGGATCTATTTAACTTTATTTCAGATAAAATGGGTCAATCTCACATCTGCCACACAACTTTTTAACAAGTATATAAACACATCTGTTAAAAGCACCAGAAACAACAAAAACCATTAACAAACATATTAATAGTAACATTATTTATAATTGTTTTTAGTGATGTAAACTGAACGAATGAAGATACTAAAAAACCTTTTTTAATTTCCCTAGATGTGCATGAATATGTACTTTTATTTAAATACAGATACAACTAAAATGCATTTTTGTCTTTATATCTTAAATAGTGTTTTAAACTATCTTAATGGTCTTGAGTTGTTTGGTACGTTTTAATTATAGAGATTCCTTGAGTGAACTGAAAGGTGGTTTTAACAATTTAGTACCTTTTATATTATTCATTATTTCACAGCAGAAAATCGATAGTAGCTCAAACAATAAATAGAATAAACATTTCAAGATTGTATTTGTCAGGTTAAGAAGAAGGGGTGGCTTTCATCTCCTGCTTTATCCCGGACCGGGTTGCGGAGCCAGCAGTCTTAGTAGAGGCTTACAGACTTCCCTCTCTATAGACACCGGTAGTCACCATGCAGAGAAAGCTCGTTTTGGCCGCTTGTATCCGGGATTTAATTCTTTTGGTCATGATCCAGATTTAATGACCATAGGGGAGGGTAGAAACGTAAACTGAACAGTAAATCGAGAGCTTTTCCTTTTCACTAAGCTCACTCATGCAGCATCCACATTATAGCAGCAGCCGCAACAATCCGTGTATTGATCTACTGCTCCATCCTACCCTCACGGGTGAACAGGACCCGAAGATACCTAAACTCCAACCTTCCAACTTCTCACCTGAAGGGGTCAAGCCACCTTTTTGAGGTCAAGAACCATGGCCTCTGACTTGGAGGACCTAATTCCCGCTTCACACTCGGCTGCAAACGGCCCCATAGGGCAGCTATGGCGGAATCCAACATGCACTGGGAACAGGTCCGACTTAACGTTGGCAACACAGACCAGGCTTCTGCTCCACTTGTACAGAACCCAGACAGCCCCTAGTAAAGGGCCCCAGATTCCTCAGTCCTGAAACACCTCTACAAGGCACTACGAGGGACCCGGTCGAATGCCTTCAGGTCCACAAAGCATGTGTGGACTAGCTGAACACCCTGTGAAGGGTGTAGAGCTAGTCCACTGTTCCATGGCAAGGACAAAATCCACACTACCCCCCTTGCAGTCAAGGTTCGACCATCGCCTCTCCTCTCCAATGTCTTGGCATAGGACTTCCCTGGAGGCTAGATAACTAAAATAAGATTGTTCCTGATCAAAATCACATTCCTAAACTGAAGCATAATCCCATATTTTCTTTTTGCAGCAGAAACTGAAAAAAACTGCAATATTTTACTATTAAGATTTAAGTTTTATATATCTACCGGTAGAAATATGTACAAATTTTAAGCAACCTTTTTTAACATTTATCAGCATGTCTGAATATGTATTTATGGTATCTGAAATACTTTTCTCCATAGTCAAAACAATACAAATGCCTACCAGTAACAATAGTAATATGGAGATCTATGGTTCATTTCTAGACCATCAGAATGTTTATTCTAAATGCAAAGAGCATCCTTATGTTTGAAATGGTCATTTTGACAAGGAAAAAATGTTTCTTCAGATATCAGGAATACATATTCAATAAAATTAATACATATCAAAACGGCTTGCCATAGTCTGTTGTGACCACGATAACATCAAGGTTTTACTTCTTGAATGCTAGTGGATCAATGTATCCGTTTGGGAGAAATCATCTGGCAGCAGATGGAGATAAAGTCTAAAAACATTGTTCTAATAGGACCTGTGCATCATCTCATGGAGTTTATCCTCATGTTGATTGTGTCTACTATTACACAGGAAATACTAAGCAGCTGTTTGCAGCTGTATCAGATGTTATCATCACAATACATGGCCGTTATTAGGGATGATCAGTCCCATAGAAAGACCTCAGATTGTTTCAATAGGCTGAGTAGATTGTTATCACTGATTGAATCCTAATCCTCAAAACTTTTTCTTCAGTCTCAAATAACATTTGTTTTTGCTATCAGTGTGAAATTTTTTCTCTGTAATATAATTATTTTTTTTTCAAAATGATTTTCCCCCTCTCAGTTAGTTTTTTTTCTTTGAGTTTAATAAAAGCAAAGAAATAACTCCATAGAAGGCTGACTTTCGCAATAGCCTCGACATTGTTGTAATAGGTTGCTGGAGTATTATTTAATAGAAAGGACATTTCACAACAGGACTTATCTCATAAGGGGAATGCGTCATAGCACAGCCCAAGAAATTTACTGAGATTCCTTCTTAAATAAATATTTATAAAAGCAGTTTGTATGTCTAAGAGAGGGGTTTTAACCTTCACAAGCCAAAGAGCTATTTTTCCTCTCAGTCCAGCAAAATCAAATTTACTTTGAGTTGCAAATATTAAGTTTGCTGAGAATGTACATAATTGTTGGTAAATATCTACACAAGACAATTTGTCTTTATTTTCATTGACTTTTAAAGGTTAAAAAAAATTATTTTTAAAAAATGTACAGAAGGGATTACTTTTTCTCTATAGCGTGCTGATTCTTCTGTAAATAGTGTAGCAAAGGACATTGTTTACGTTTATGGGGAAGAGGTGGCCTAGTGGTTAGGGCATTACGCTTGGAATCCAGAGGTTCTGATTTCAAGCTCCTATCCCACGTACTGCCGCTCTGGGTCCCAGAGCAAGACCCTTAACCCCACACTGTGCCCTGGGTGCCGCACAATGGCAACTCACTGTTCCCTAAGTGGATAGGTCAAATGCAGGGAAGAATTCCTCTAGTGTGCGATTAATAAAGTGCAATTATTACTATTATTATCATTACAACTTAATGACAACAGCAATAGATCTGAAAAAAAAAAAACAGACGCACCGATCACCCAGCCAATGATCAGCTCTGGGTTTCATTGATTTAGGAGATTGGAGATCAGCTGATACTTAGATGTGAAACTGATCTTATCCTCTTCAAAGCTCTGAAAGATTTAACCCCCCCCTGCTCCAAACGTTTCAGTTATACTTCAGATCGTTATCTTGTGCAGGTTAAACAAGTATATTACATCATGGATATTGTTCAGTTTTCCTCAATAAAATAAGACGAAAACATTGAAGATGTATTGTGATCCCATAAAAGCCTTTATAAAAAAAAACCAGTGTTGACCAAAATCAGAATCAGCATGTCGGGGTTTTTAAAGATCGGTGATCAGGCAGGAAACTGTAATCAGTATGCCCCTATTAAAACTACAACACCTATGTTACTGGTACCTTAAGTGTTATTCTCATGCAAAGATTCAGCAGTTATTAAAGGAAATCCTATGATATTTATAAATTTAAAAAAACACTAATTACCTCTGTATTTTTTATCTAAAGTATTTAAAATACAATCAAAGGGCCACTTGTAGCTTCAGAACCACAGGTTCAAGAGAATAGGTTTGGATATTATACATCTGTGAACAACATAGAAGCGATTGAAACCCCTGAATAAGTGAGTTTTTCCCTTTAGTTTGCTTTAGTTAGCACATTTTTTTGAACCCACATTGTTCCATTTTTGTCACATGAAGTAAATAATGTGAAAGGGATGAATAATTGTTATTGTATGTTGCTCTCAGAATTCAGGTTATCTGCCCTGTCTGATCATTTTTACATTTAAATAAGTGATTTATTCTTTCTAATGAGTTTATTAAACTTTAAGATATTACCATGGATAAATTAAATGTAAAAGAATGAATAAAATAAGTCAAAAGGTTACTTTAACTCTAATAACTTGCATAAACTCTACTGATGATTGTCAAGCAAAACCCAATATTTTTTTAGTAAATGTCAGCTGTAAGCAAATGTTGTGTTGAATCCAAAATGATCATACATAAATCCATTTTTTAATGGAGTACTTTTAATGGGCCTGCAATTTAAATTCTGCTTTGGATCTTTATTCAGTTTATCTTTGACCTAGCCTTGCATGTAACATTTAACTATATTTCTACATTTCTTGACATTAAAGTATATATTTTAAGAAACACTAAGTTTGTTTAAAAGCAGTTTATCCTGGAGGCAAAATAAGTTTACCTTTCTGACTCTGGTGCATCAAGAACAATCTACTGCTCAGCTTGTTCTAAAACACATTATGGATTCTTTGTAAACCTGTTATCGTTCATTAAATGAAGTATGACTTTATTCACTTTTACTACACAATCTGAAACTGTTGAGGTTAGGTGAAATGATCATGAATATATTATTTTAAGGATTCAGACATTTATTATCAAATGTTTTTTAAAACCATGGCAAGATCTTTGGTGTGTTTTGAGTGTATTTTTTTCATCCATAAATAAACAGAAGTGTTTTTTATTTTTGGTATATTAACAATATTTCATTATATGTTGAGATGAGATAAACAAATTTTGTAACAAATCTGTTTTTAGAAGCAGGGGTTTATTTCTGTGAACTGGGTTACCATTACCTAATCCCGAATACCTGTCTCGCGAGAATCCGCGAGGTGATAAGTTGGAGAAACATGGCGACGCCTAATTTGTTAAAGGTAAGAAGCCGCTGAATTACATTCACTGTTTCAGTGCATATTTAGGTCATTTGCTGTGATATATTTATAGGTTAACTGCCGATTAATGTTCTCGGGGCTTCCGCCTGCATGCATCTCCGCTAATGTTAGCATTTATGTAATAAAAGCTCCTAAAGGAGCGGGTGAAGTGGCCGCTACCGTTTGTGAAGTCTTGTGTTATACCGGGGTTTGTTTCCCGGATCACGTTCGTCCCCTTTTAGCTCCAATTTAACCAAACCTGTTCTAAAATTATGAACCTTGCCTTCTTCTTGATATTGTGAACCGGCAAAAGGAACCATATCCGTTAGTTATTTGGACCCGGCTGCCCGAGGGGTGAACCAGAAGCAGCTCTCAGCCGAAGCTCTGAGAGAAACACGGTTAGAGAGGAACCCAGATCCCAACACAACAAACCCAACACACCCACAGAAGAACCCTGAAGCCACGGCTGATGTTTAGACTTTATCTTTCAAGGCTGAGCTGCTAAACTTAGCGTCTTTTTCCTGAAAGGCCTTCCTAAACACTACTCACCTCATCCAAAACTTTAATCTGCAGAGAAAGCTACGCAGATCACATCTAGCTGGACTTTAAACCCCCAAAATATCTGCTGACATGCAAGGTAGAGATGAAGCAAACCCAATCTAGACCCTACTGTGGTATTATCTTAACATTTCTAGTTAAACTTGGTTATCCTTAGATGTGACTGAAAACTTCATGCCAATATAAACTAGTTTAAAACTGCATTTTAATACATGTAGAACTATTAAGGCAGTTTGCTGGACAAGAGGATGCAATGAACTTTGCTCTTCATCAGTCTGGGAAATGTTAAAAAGGCTGCACCCAAACGATTGGATGTCTGTCATTATAATGTTATAAAAATGTCACAATTTTAAAGTGGCTAATATACTTGCAGATCCCTCTTTCCCTCCTGCCATTCATGTACAGGTCTAGGGTCCTGAAATAAACTAACATTTCCACACCCTGAACTTAAACCAATTGGTAATTTCCCTTCAATTCTTTGCTACTAATTACTTTTTGGAGAAAAAAAAACAAACTATAACTGCGTCAGTAGTTTATCCCCTCAGCAGAGTCATTAAGCTTCAGTTCTCGATAGCTGGAATCCCAAATTTTTCTACACGGCAGGCTGAAATCCTCAGTATGAAGTCACATTCTCCACATCTGGGTACATTATGTAGTTATTCGGTCTTTCTGGTGAATACATGTTGATCAGCCATTCTGGGTCTTCAGCAGGACGATGATCCCATATACAGCAACAACTTTTATACAGAATGGCCGGAAAACGGGAAAATAAAGGTGCTGAAAAGACCCAGCCAATGTATGGAGCGCTACCTGATTTAATGTTGTGATTTCTGCAGAATTCATGATCTGAAAACCTCCATATACTGACACTACTATAAATGTTTTCTCAAAGTTCAAACTGTAAAAACACTGCTCTTGAAAAGCTAGAGTAATGTGCTGTATGCTGCCTAAACAATTTCCCTTTTACAGGTATTGTTTACTTATTTCAAATATCAACATGATCCTCAGCTTAGATAACTTTACTCCATCATGTCTTTGCACTTAGAATAAAAAAAAATGGTAATTTCTGCAATTAGTGCTGAAAAAATAGTTTTATTAATTTATTCCACCTTGTTTTACTCTCACTGATCCTTCAATATTAGCTAATTTATATATTTTATGCCTGACATTTTCAGCGTTATATGATCAAGCAGTGTTGAAACATGATTTCCAGTATTACTCAGAAATTTAAAGGAAGTGGTAGAGCTTCCTTTTTTTGTCATTTAAAAACAAAGGAATTTTTTGTTTTTTGTTGTGTTTTCAGATGAGTTTGATGCCCTAGAAACGTTAGTGGTGTTTTATTAAGTTTATCTTTAAGTACTAGTTATCTCAGTGAGCTGTCAAGCTCAGGATTTTTACACAAAAGGCCTCTTGGTAGTCTTTAAATAAAAAATGTTATTTTCAGAGTTTTAAAAGCTTTTCTTTAGTATTTGAAGTTAAAGACCTAGTTCCACTTCTGCTTAGTGCTCTGCTGTATTTCTCTACTGTGTGACGTTTGTTCCAACTAAAGATGCACCAACCGAGATATAAGTACTTCACAATTGGCTCTGATCAAGGGTCAACAATGGGTCAAATACAGAAAGATCTGATATTTCTCTAATTAAAACTAAGAGTTTCCTTAATTTTTGGCCTAAAAATGCATCAACTCACAAAATCTGGTTGCTAATTTAGGGACAATTTTGTTGATGTATTACTATTTCATCATGTTTTTTTATTCTAGTACTTAATCTATAGTCTTTTTTTCTTCTGTTTTGTTGTGTAGTCGTTAGAAGCGAACAGAGGCATTAAAATAAAAATCTGCAGGTCAGACTCTTAAAGATTTTAAATCAATATCATCCAGAAAAAACTCTGTTCGGTGCATCTCTTCTGCAAACTCCTTTTCTCACTCCCAGCCCGTATTTTCTCATTTCTGTGCTGTAATATTAGATTTTCCTCCACCCTTCCCACATGTCTTTCTGGCAGAACAAGGGGTCCCTGCAGTTTGAGGACAAGTGGGACCTGATGCGGCCCATCGTTCTCAAGCTGCTAAGACAAGAGGCCGTCACCAAGCAGCAGTGGTTCGACTTATTCTCGTAAGAAATGTTTGCTCTGTCGCATTACAGCTACTCTCTCAATAAAAACAGCTGGTGGGGGAGGGGTCTGATGAGACATTGCATTGAAGACCTGAATAACCACTAGATTGTGTCCTGATAGATAAGAAGGATGCATCCACGGTGGCTAATCTGTGAAGACAGAAGTCACCACCTGTTCTGAAGGAGTTTTCCTCCATGTTTCAGTCCGTCTGCAATCTTTGTTCAGAATGTGTGAATTTCCTCTAGTTTCTTTCAGAATTTCTTGTTGATGGTATTATGCTTCAGATTCCTGGGCAGTGTAATAAGTTTCTCAAGAGAAAGAGATGAAGAAAAATATTGGGTAGGATCTGTTATCTCCTCTGAGAGGTCTGGAAAGCACAACCAGTTTTCAGAGGACGTGTTTGGAGACTGGTGTGCTGGAGTTTGGGGTAAATAGTAAGGAGGTGCATGCAATAATGGAAAAGCTTTGTGTTAGCTTTCTCTGGGGTGCTATGTAAAATAGAGGAAGTGCCTTCAGGTGGAGTCGATTGAAGCCCACGATTAACTGATTATCATCAGTTTCACCACTTGTCTGTGAAAGCTGCTTTGTCAGCTTTCTGCCCTGGAATGGTATCATTGTGTTAACACACAGCATATCAGACAGGACATCAGCAGTGGCCTTAGAGAAGCACTCGCTGCCTTTTGATCAGGGAAGTAGCATAACATGCAACGTTTAGATGCATCCCTTCTGCAGCAAACCTGAGAAAAATGAATGGTTTATTACCAGGGCTCTGTAGAGCTGAATGGTTTGCTGAAGACGGAGTTCAGCAGGTTGATCCAGGAGAAAGAATCCCTTTAGGATATCCTGACAGGATAGTATTTGTTGAAGACTTGAATTAGGAACCCCGGCATTCTTTTCATCGCTTCTAATCACTTTATTGGTTTATTATCTAAAAACTTCATTATGTGATGACTTCATTACTTAATTGATGAAATGATTATATTTAGATTTGCATCAGTATCAGAAATGGAGCATTTTTTGTATGAGGCACAGGGTCTTTTGCTTAAGACTGATTGGCAAGTTTTTTTATTTTTCTTTCCAGTGATGTCCATGCTGTGTGTTTATGGGACGATAAAGGTCCTGCCAAAATCCACCAAGCCCTCAAAGAAGACATCCTCGACTTTATCAAACAAGCACAAACTGTAAGTAGCGACTTTACTACTGATTGTTGTTTTAGTTTGAGTAATTCTCTTTGAACCATATAGTACAGGGTTTTATTAGGTGGTAAATTTCACTTTCTCTGAGACTTTCTCATGATTTAATGCTGCGGTTGTGACCAATAGACCTCAGGGCTTTGGTTATTCTTTAATCACTGACTGCTTATTTCACACATTTACCGTCCAGACCTTGTACATCATCCTTCCATTGATCATCTACTTTATGTTTAGTTTTCAGCTTTGCGCTAGGAATCAGGTTGGTGTTAATATAGCATCCTTTTTTAAGACTCTTTGTAAGGATTTTTTTTTTAAGATTTAAAAAAGCAAAGGAAAAATCAGTCTGTCTCCCCACCAATCACAAAAATATCCAATAAAATTGTTTTGTTTTGGGGTTTATTTTTCTAAGATTTTAAAGGTAACTGAATGTTCAAACTTTAGAATGATTAGCTACTTCTACAACGGTAAAATTATAAACGGCAAAAAAAACCAAAACCGGTAGAATTCCCTTTCTCATGACAATTCCAGAGCTACCCTTTTTACTCTGCTTAAAAGTATCCTAGAAAATTTGAATGATTTTTGTTTCCATTACTCTGGAAGGACTGCGGAAATAGATTAAAATCAACCTAAAGTCCATTAGGAGGCAGTAGAGGAACCAAAGAGAAGCCCATCTGTTAACTAAACAGGGCGACAGTGGCGTTGGATGTGGGAGTTTGCTCTGAAATCGAAGGATTGGCGGTTCAAGCCCCGACTCCGACTTTCATTGTC
>NW_015150798.1:718753-743801 GCF_000732505.1 Cyprinodon variegatus
ACATTTTTTTGGATTCTTTTCATTAATTTCATAAATTTTTATTTTTTCATTAATTTTTATTTTTATTATTTTTTTTATTTTTCGGTGTAACAATAAACATATACCGAACCGAAAACCGTGACCACGAAACCGTGAACCGAACCGAACCGTGGATTTTTTGAACCGTTCCACCCCTAATAAGTACATGCCATTTACCATTTTTACCAAACTAGATGAAGAACACACAGCTGGCAGATCGCCTCTTCCTTTAATCCCTTCTCAAACACAAAAAATTGTATCAAGCAAAATACATCAACACCAGTAAATAGAGTTTCAGCACATTCCCTAAAACAATTCTGGAGCAATCTGGGAGGAAAGAAACATTTTTCTGACATGAGTGGACCAGAAGAAAATGAAATAAGTTGCTTAAAACTTGTTATCAATTGCTCAGAGGGTGTTTAATTCTGGACAGATTTTACAGACAGATCTACTCTGGATGACTCTTTAATAGTCATTTGTCCTGAGATAACCGTCGAAAAATATTCCTCCTCCTCATTAGAAAGGACATTACTCACTTGATGTTAGTTTTCAGGATGTGCGTTTCTTTTTATAAAGTATTTTTGGGTTACATATGCATCATTTCTCACCTTTTTGTTTAATCCGTTGCCATGGCAGCGTGTGCTGAGTCACCAAGATGACACGGCTCTGCTGAAGGCCTACATCGTGGAGTGGAGGAAGTTCTTCACGCAGTGTGACATCCTGCCCAAACCCTTCTGTCAGCTGGAGATTACACTGATGGGGAAACAAGGCAGCAACAAGAAAACAAACATGGAGGACAGCATCGTACGCAAGGTAAGACCAAAGGGGGGAGAAATCGCTAAAGGGATGAGTTGCTATAAACCGAGAAAGCTTCACAGTAACCATGGAAAGAGAAAAGTATCAATCTCATGTTTTTAATGGTCAAAATTGGCTTGACTCTGAAACTTCTTAATTGCTATAAAAAAAAAATGATATTTTTTCTAAAAGTCCTTCATTGTTCTGTGTTACTGGCTGTTGCTCTTTTATTTAAAGAATGCCCATGTCTTTGCAGCTTTAACATGCTTCCCCCACTCTCTGCAGCTAATGCTGGACACATGGAACGAGTCGATATTCTCCAACATAAAGAGCCGCCTGCAGGACAGTGCAATGAAACTGGTGCATGCAGAGAGGCTGGGAGAGGCCTTTGACTCCCAGCTTGTTATAGGTGTACGTGAATCATATGGTAAGATGGATCAAGTATTTGCAGTAGCACACAATCACTCAGCTCTAACCACTAGGCTACCACACTGACAAAATGGCCCTTATGTGTAGAAAACTGCAGCTAAGGATATAGACCAGAAAGAGCAGGTTAGATGGGAGATACTGCTGCTGTGAGGAGAGCTTTAGCGTCTTAGTTCAGGAAGCTTGCCAACTTGGATGAGCTTGTTTATAAATGACAGGAGCTGCATAAGAGGGAAAAGTTTTGAGAAGTCCTATGATGAAAAAGGTCTGCAAAGTCAGCTGGAAGTACCTGAAAGGATAGAAGAACCTGGTTAAACTTCATTTGGATTGTTTCTCTGGAGGAAAGCTACAAATTCTGGATCATAACTTGATACGTGTCACAGAAAGGATCTGATCTTATGAAAAGAGATGGTCAAAACCAGCCACTCTTTATATGAATTAGATGTTTATGAAACGTTAAAATCACAGAAAACATTTGTATAGCTGAGCCCCCTCCGACTGACTTTCTTTTGTTTTCTTTCCTGCAGTCAACCTGTGCTCTAACCCAGAGGACAAGCTGCAGATCTACAGGGATAACTTTGAGAAAGCCTACCTGGACTCCACAGAGAGGTTCTACAGAACACAGGCGCCGTCCTACCTGCAGCAGAACGGTGTCCAAAACTACATGAAATATGTACGACTCAATATCACAATTCTTTCTTGTTTTTTTTTTTTGTTTTTTTAGTCTTTTTAATGTTAGATTTCTCTTTAAATAATTTGATCATGAACTGAGTTTATTGAGTGTCCAAAAGTTTCTTGATTAGGTTGGTGGTGTCGTGAATCGTCTATGAAAAGTGCGAAAAAGATTAGTGATTCTTTTCCTTTACATGTTCAACAGTTTAATAAACATTCAATATTTTAATGCAACAAACAAACTAGTAGTTTCTGAAGATCTAGAAATGAATTATTGGTACAATTTAGATAAATACGTGAAACCACAAAAACCTGCACATTCGACACTCAAAGAAAAATGTTTTTGGGAAATCTTTGTCCTTTTTTATTTGCTAGCAAGTTTTCACTTGTCACTGTTTTTGGAAAAACACTTCCTGTATGTCTTGTTTTTTGTTTTGTTTTTTTTTACCTATTTATGTTTTTGTTTAGTCAGCATAAAAAATAAGGTCAGCAGGCCAGTATTAAAACAGCTCGCAGCCAAAGAATAGTGGCTCCTACATGGATGTGCCTGCAGCCATCTTTAATTACTGGCTGTGCTCAATGTACTTTTGTGGTCTTACTTATTAATACATAAAACTTACCGTAAAAATTAAAATATGTTTATAAAAGATTATTGAATTGATTGCTTCAATTCGATGCTAAAAAACCCACAGATCTTGTGTTTTTTCTCCAGTTTCTCCAAAAATTAAATGTAATGTTAAAACAAGGGTTCATATTCCTTAAAGTTTTTCCTGTTACAGCCAAAAAATCTAAAGTATTTTATTGCGGTTTTATATGCCTACACAAAGAAGCCAACAATGATTAAGGGGACATAAATTCTTATTGTGGCATTTATTTGTGTATTTGTGTTTAATCTTCTTTAAACTTCATGGGTTGTAACAAAATGGCTTGTATCCAGATTCTATTGGTGTTTTAACATAAAATCACAATTGAATGAACAGCAGTTTGTAGCTGGATCACATTGCTTTCGAATAATTGTTTGTGCAACAATATATCAGTGCTTTATGTTCATTTGCTTTTCCCTTGCAGGCTGATGCAAAACTCAGAGAGGAGGAGAAGAGAGCACTTAGATATCTAGAGACACGTCGTGAATGTAATTCTGTTCAAGCAGTAAGTATCTTTAAGATCTAAAAAGTCTTATATAGTTTCTTTTTCTTTCCTTTGCACCAGAATATAACATTTTAAAGACAATTTTGTGCTTATATGAACAGATAACAGTGTTTCAGACTAAGAGATCTTAACATAGTAAAATGTAGGAGGAGGATTCATTGCATTTACTCTAAGTTATTTCCAAAAAGGCTCTTGTTTTTTCTTGATTTTATTTTACTTTTTTAATCGAAGAGTGATTTTGTGTATAGATAAATATTGAGCAATGTGAGCAATCACAGCAAAATCTGGTTTCAATTGTTTGTCCCTGTAGACTTAGACAAACTTTATTATAATTTTTTTTACAAAATTTTGACAGTACAGCTCTCAAGATATTTCCATTTCTTAAAGTGCAGCAGTGATAAAATGTAAACATGGTGATCAAATGTAAACATAAGACTAGAGTATAAAGAACACTATAGAAACATCTGAATTCTATAAACAGGCATCCCATTAAAAATATATATAAACATGCACATTACCACTGAGTGTGTACGTGACCAAACACGCTACAAACACACCCTTTATTATATGCGACCTGAATCAGAACTTTAATTTTCAGTGCTTTGGGTAGGTTTATAATCTTGATCCCAGTTTCCACACCCTGACATTTAATCGGAGCTTGCTGCCTTTGTTTCTCTGCAGCTTATGGAATGTTGCGTTAACGCTTTGGTGACCTCGTTCAAGGAGACAATCTTAGCCGAATGTCCAGGAATGATCAAACGCAACGAGACCGAGAGTGAGTACCGCTGCTCCGACACCGAAATGAGAACAATACGTCTCAATCCTTGATCTGTTGGTGAAGCAAATGGCATAGTTGTTTTCCTGCAACTAATACATGCTGCTGGTAGCATCGGTTTCAACGGACTCAGTCAGCCAGATAGGCTTTAAAAATAGACATTGGTTTACTGAGGTTTGGTTTCTTGCTAGGAATGGGGGAGGGACACAATCCAAGACTGGAAGTCTGCAAAAAATATACTTTTGTCACTATGTAAACATTTAAATTAGATCATTGTTCTATGTGTTTAGTTCTACCTTTACTATTTTTCATAGTAGAGCTGAAGAAACGGGGACATTTGTTTCTGAAAGGCAGCTAAGAGATCAAAAAATGGTCTATTCTGAAAGAAAAAACTTTAAAAGAAGTTTAGAAAGCCGTGGGTTTAATTTTTTAACTGGTGTGGTTGTGAGCTAAAAAGATTTGTTTGTAACTCGTGTTTATTTTCCCCTCGGTGAGCAGAGCTGCACCTCATGTTTTCACTAATGGACAAAGTTCCCAGTGGGATCGATCCCATGCTAAAAGACCTAGAAGAGCACATCGTCAATGCTGGACTGGCAGACATGGTGGCCTCCGCTGAGACTATCACTACAGTAGGTTTCAGCTGTCATGTTGAACGTTTTCAGCCAAAAGTAGCTTCTCTTCCTCCAGATAACTGATGTGAAATGTATTTGTACGCAGGATTCTGAGAAGTATGTGGAGCAGTTGCTTACATTGTTTAACCGCTTCAGTAAACTGGTGAAGGAGGCTTTCCAGGACGACCCTCGCTTCCTCACTGCAAGAGATAAGGTTTGTTTTTCAGCCTAACCCTCAGATCCCTGCAAAAGACCATCGAAAGAACCTTTAGGTGTTAAAGTCATGGAAAAAACGAGACTCGCTGTTATTCATTAAACACTTCTAACCAAACTAAAGTGCACAAAACACACCAGGTTCTATACTGTATTTGTAAAATATCAAGCCAGGAGGAAGAAGATATGTGTAGAAAAACAAAGGAAACTATTCTACTTCATTGGGGTTTAAGGTTGGAAGTAGCCGCCATTTGCTGCTAATAAAGACGTCTTCCATATAGATTATTTCTGTAGTTTTGGCCTTTTGCTGGTCGGAAGCATACAGGTGTGCAAACACAACACAAGGAGGACGCACAACAGCAATGATCCTTAAAAAGAGACTTGTGCTGGACATCAGACTATTTGATAGCAGTTTTCTATGTCATTAACAATATTTTATGAATGGAAAACATGTCTGACGGCTGGGATTATTCCCACCACTGACAGCCTGAGTTCAATGACCTGTCACACCTTGAGCATTTAGACCATCATATGCCTGACGCACCAAAAATCATGCAAAAACGCTGGTATACATTGGATAAGAAATGGGTGTGTTTTGTATAAGTTATGGGCACAGTGAAGCACGCTGGCACATGTCCATATAGGCGAGTATGTATGCCATACATGGGCCATAAGTTCAGGTAAGTTATTTGATAGTTGACATACATTAAGTGTAAGTTACTCATAAGTGGTGGTGTCAAGCTTATTCATAACCTATGAGTAACTTTTGCATAACTTATGCGTGACTTATCAAGAACTTATCTCCAACGAATATCAACGTATATGACGTATTCCAGACGACCTCTGAACGTGTTTCTAATGTACAGCTACTGTATAATGGCGTATTGGCAGCATTTTGGTATTAAAGGGGTTCAAAGGAGGAAACAAGCAGTTCTCCTCCCCATCATAGGGTGAGCGAGAAGGTGAGTGATGGATCCTCCCTGCATTCACGCTCACGGCCAGGACAAACAAACTTCCAAGCAGACATGACGCTGAATCTGCTGCGACTGCAAACCTTCTTTTTTTCTTGTTTATTCTTTTTTTTTCTTCTTTTTACCGGCTGGTAAACAGCAACTAGGTAAATACTGCGATCAAATAAATCTTTTTACGCAGACTGGGCGCCTCTGAATGCAGCGCTGCCCCACTCAGTACACTGGCTTGTGACATTTCCTAGGCATTACGCTGCTGTGCTTTATGCATAAGTTAGGCTTTTGTTGGACATAAGTTCTGGGGTCATTATGCCCAAAATTGAAAAAAACACATAGAAAGTTCAGTATAAGCCCGTGTTTTAGAAAACCTGGGATGGCAGGCATAAACTGGCTAAATCGTCAAGGTGTTTCAGGGCCCTCAGAATGAGGTTTTAGATGAATTGTAGAAAGCAGGGATTTCGATTTCAGGCTCTGCACACATCAAATGCTAAAGTTTATCACAGCACAGTTAAAAAAAACACTGAGCACATTTTTACTGCTTTAGATGGATTCCTTTGACAATGTCTCTTTTTATTCCTTGAAGAATACCACAGTAATATATTGAGTTACCTCTAAATTAGCAGCAATCCCTTTTGGACTATAAAGAGCAGAGATATTTAGATCTGAGTCTTCCAGCATTAAACATTCTTCAATCTGTTGTCTATTTTTAACCCTTGAGGTCATATTTTGTTCATCCTTATTGGGATTGTATTACCTAAAAAAAAAAAGGATAAGATTTTAGAAAATATCCTGTTTTTTATATCATTGCCTTGATGATGAGCTAAATGCACTTGCTGTACTTTTTTTATGCTTCCATTCGTTCCAGGCTTATAAAGCCGTCGTGAACGACGCAACAATCTTCAAGCTGGAGCTGCCTTTGAAACAGAAAGGGTGAGTTAGACATAACCTGTTTAAATGTGGAGCTGTATTATAAAGCTAACGTCAATGTGTGGCTGTTTGCATTGAACCAGTGTTGGTATGAAGACTCAGCCGGAGTCAAAGTGTCCCGAGCTGCTGGCGAACTACTGCGACATGTTGCTGAGGAAAACCCCCCTCAGTAAGAAACTTACCTCTGAAGAAATTGAGCTCAAACTCAAAGAAGTGGTGAGGGAATCTTTCAACCCTTTGTCCTATTTTCTGCCAGTTTTAAAATTGGTCTCATGACTTTTATATTTTTATTTGTAATTGCAGCTCTTGGTGTTGAAGTACGTCCAAAACAAAGACGTGTTCATGCGTTACCATAAGGCTCACCTGACCAGGCGACTGATTCTGGACATTTCAGCCGACAGCGAGATTGAAGAGAACATGGTGGAGTGGCTGAGGGTGAGTCGCACTTTAATGTTACTCATAACAGAGAAAAAAATCAATGCAGCAGAATCTGCTGTAAGGTGGAAACCATCTCAACATTGTGTCTTTGACTGACAATATGATAAAATTCATTAAATAAATACCAAAAAAAAAGATGAAATAACTAAAAGCTAAATGGAAATAATGAATAATAAAATAATGAAGAAGATATGGTTAATAAAGAGATAAAGATTAATTTAAAAAATATATTAAATTATAGATATAATGTAATTTGCTGAATAAGTGGATACAATTAATTTAGACAGTAGATATGTTTAATAAAAGGTTAAAAATGATTAAATTCATAGAGAAAACTAAATGCATTCACACTGGTTAATATTTTAAAAGCAGAATTAGATGAATAAAGTAAACAAGAGCAGATTAAGGAGCAGCATCTTATATGGAGATACCCCGAACTTTTTCCAGATGTTCCTTTATCTGATATATGGGAACTGTTCCGTTCTCCAGCTATAAGAAATAGGCTTTAGACATAATCTCTCCAGTCTCTCCTGGGTTTGTCCTGAACGTCTCATCTGGCAGCACAGCACACTGGGAAAATATTTAACAGAAATCTGTTTTTAAAACTGAGCTTCTTCCAACAGGGCAGCTAGAGAGGTCATTCTTTCCATCAGGACTCTCAGTTCCTCTATACGGGTCAGAACGTGGACCGACTGTTAAATTCACATCAGAAATGGTGCACGATCTGAATCCAGGCTGGTTGTCTATAAACCCTTTCACTATATACTACCCGTGCAGCAACAGAAATATTTCATCTGCAGCAGTCGGCTATAAAATCCAAACCCCCTGAAAAAGCTCAAGGGAAATGTTGTCAATATAATTTGTAACAAAGGGCAAACCTGGTGGAGTCCTGCACTGACTGGGAATGATTCATTACAGATTGCCAAGCTCAGTCTGGTTATAAAGCAACAGAAGGGCTGCAGGAAATGAAAAAAAACTGAATAGACTGAAAGAGCAGTGCAACATGGTCTTAAGCCTTCTCTGAACCAGTAAAAAAACATGAAGACTGTTTAATTAAACTGTTCTACACCCTTAAAAACGCTAGCAGTGGTAAAGTGCTGTTCCTCAATCTTTAATTCTCCATGTAACTCTTATTAGTCTATTTTGAAATGTTTTTTTTTCCTCCAACTGCAGGGCAATTTTTTTTGCGATAGGTGTTCCATCAGTTTTGAAAAAAGATTCAATAAGAGCCTTATGGGCAATTTACCAGGGTGGCACAAGTAGGGGGTCTACACAAGCTCACATTAAGAGGAGGGTTGGTAGTAGGGGGTTAGAAACTGTCTTAAAACCTGAATTATTGTACAATGTCCCTAAAGTAGACCTAACCATAAAAATAAAAATAAAACATTTACCCAGATGGGAAAATAAAAAAAGCGAGAAACGCTCAACTTTGCCATCTGAAAACTATATGCTTTATGTGCTTTTATTTTTTTTTTGTAACCCATCTTCTTTGTCTTTTTTTGTGTTTTTTTTTATATGATTATGTCTTTTTAGGAAGTAGGAATGCCTGCTGATTATGTGAACAAACTGGCCAGGATGTTTCAGGACATCAAGGTCTCGGAGGACCTCAATCAGGTTTTCAAGGAGATGCATAAACACAACAAGCTGGCTCTACCAGGTACAGCATTAGCAAACACACAACAGGCAACCCCTTTCTATGAGACAAAACCATTGTGGGAAAAAAAAAAAAAAAAGTAATATAAATTCAGTGGCAGTTTTATTTGTTTGGACTCACAATGATGTCAGGATATTAATGGATTTTGAAATATTCATGTAGCTGGTTGGGTTGCTTGGTTTCTGTTAATTCATTAATCATTAAACTCTGAATTTGGCATTTCTATTACTGGATTATAGCTCAAGTTCCTGCAATATTTTTATCTATGGTAAAGTTCTTTGTCTTCATCAAATTAAGCAGCTAAAAGCCACATTTGTTTCCTCCATCCATGCTGTGTGTTTCCTCCATCCTGCAGCGGACAGCGTGAACATTAAGATCCTGAATGCGGGAGCCTGGTCACGGAGCAGCGAAAAGGTTTTTGTCTCTCTGCCAACGGAGCTGGAGGACCTCATCCCAGAGGTGGAGGACTTCTACAAGAGGAATCACAGCGGCAGAAAACTCCACTGGCATCACCTCATGTCCAACGGCATTGTGAGTAGATCCGTCAACATAAAGCAGCCACTCTCAATGAAATGCCCTCATCTTTTAGAATACTTATTTCATGCTTATTCTTTGTTTTTTTTACTCTGTTCCTCCAATTGCATTGTTTGTTTTTCTCATAGCTTATTTCTATTAATTCTTCTATTAATAACTCTAACCGTTGACGTTTCCCATCATTTTTACAAATGAATTGACAGTTTTAGAGCTTAACTATTTAAAACATCTGTGCTGGAAGAAATTAGTGGTTCTTTATTTGCTCTGTCTGAGCACTAAAAATCAGGCTGCTTAGATTCAACTCATTCACAGATTCAAGTTGCATGGGTTTGCTACCATTGTTGTTTGTTTTCCTTTCTTCTCAGATCACTTTCAAAAATGAAGTTGGCCAATATGACCTGGAGGTAACGACGTTCCAGCTGGCGGTGCTGTTTGCCTGGAATCAGAGGCCCAGAGAGAAAATCAGCTTTGAGAACCTCAAACTGGCCACAGAGCTACCTGATGCAGAGCTGCGCCGAACACTATGGGTCAGAGCTTAGAGATTCAGCATGTCTTTTAGTTTGACAGCTTGTTGTGGCCTCTTTCTGAATCTTAGCATAAAGTGAACTTTCAGTGTGCAAAGAGTGTATAGTCTAGGATCCATTTTCTATTTTTTTGATGAGGAATTTAGATTTTCTCCTTAGGGGAATGATAGATGCTTTATTGTGTTAAGGTTAAACTCCAAGGTGCTTGGTTTGTATTCAAACATTCATGATTTGACTTTGTAGGATTTAGAGAAACTCTTGTTGTATTTTCTAAGATCCCTAAAGTTTTCCACCTCAACCCAGAATAATAGCCTTGGTATTAGTAGCGCATTTACACCAATGATGAGTGGATATAAATATCTGACTGGAGCTGCGCTAAAGCTCGTTAGTGGATGGTATAGGGGAGCTCTGTGAGTTAATCATGCACCATGCAGGAATATTTGTGTATAAGTTGAGCCAAAGATCTTTCTCTATTTGTAAGTAAACAAGTAGGCCCGAAACAATTAATTGGATTAATCATGATTGATCGATTATTTAAATAATCTTCAACTAATTTAGTGATCAATTGATCGTTAACTGGAGTATAGAGACTGTAAAAGATTCCTTTATTTGACAGCCACCTTGAGCAGTTATTATACCAAAATTGTAAAAAAAAAAAAAAGAAATGGGTAAACGTAAAAGAATTTTTCATCTGTCAATATTTTCACAGATTCATTGATTTGCAAAATAATCGTTAGTTGCAACCCTATAAACAAGTCATACTCCATGGGGGAAAATCTATGTTTTTGATGTATTGAAATATTAAATAAATACACTGTTTTTTTTTTGTTTGTTTTTTTTTTTGCATTTTAAAGCCTAACTCCTTTTTTTTCTCTTCTTAGTCTCTTGTTGCTTTTCCTAAACTGAAGAAGCAAGTCCTGTCGTATGACCCCTCAGTTAGCTCGCCCAAAGACTTCACAGATGGCACGCTCTTCTACGTCAACCAGGAGTTCTCGCTCATGTATGTTCTGTCAGTTAATAGGAAAACATTTCAAAGCTTTGACCATTTCATTAGTGAAAGAAACAGGCGTAATCGATGGCCGTGAGTGTTGTTCCTTTTATAAAACGACTTGCTAATATTTGGCGACTTCTTGGTGTCTTGTTTATTTTCTCAGTAAAAACTCCAAAGTTCAGAAGAGGGGAAAGATCAATTTGATTGGTCGTCTTCAGCTCACGACGGAGCGAATGAGAGAAGAGGAGAATGAAGGAATCGTTCAGCTCAGAATACTCAGAACTCAGGTACGTCCCAGAGCTATAATAAGAGAGAAACGAGTCAGCAGCTCCTTTCATTTCAGGTTAATAGCTCCAGGAATAACAAATATACAGGAGAGTGCGTCCACCTAAAACACCCAGATACAAGTATGCAGCATCGGCTGTAGTAATCTTATGTGCTCAGATATGCAGAACTAGACTATTCTGTACACGAGGCAAGGCAGTTGTTTTTTAAAATTCATTAATACATGTTTGGAATTTTGCATGTTCTGTAATTTATTTAGGGATTTTTTCCCCCTGAATCTTTATGAAGTTATTATTTATATATATAATTTTGAGGCCACCTTCAGTTTTAGAAATGCCTTTTTACCACCATTAACCAATTTAGTATCCTTTGAAAGTTAAAATTTATAAAAAAGAAAATTAGCTAAATGATTTTTATTGAAACCTTTTTAACTATAAATTTGGATCAACACTGCAAAGTAGACAAAGTATTTATTTATTGTTATTTTGGCCCCAGTTTGGACACTTAATGAATAACATAAAGTTTCTAATAAATACCAAGTGCAATACACTGCCTTGATGGTGTTCAAATCTGAAAAGTGAACAGTGTTCGTATTAAGCCCCACCCACCCCAATAGTATGTAGAGTGATGAGTTGTGGTTTCTAATACGAGCCTTTGGGGTATTTCGTAATGAGAGTTGCACATCTAGACACTGTTTTTTTCTTTTTTGTTATTTAATCTTTTTATATAATCTATTTGCAAATTAGGTGAGGTTGTCAGGATTGCACCTGTCAACAACAATTTTCAACTTGTACCATAAATTATCAGTTGGCTTTTTCTCCAGACTTTGACTAGGCCATACTAATGTGAACGTTGACCAAAACAAAATATATTTAGCTCTGATTGGGTTTTTAGTTTTTGTTTTGCTGCATGACGTTGCAGCGCCTCCTTGGACTCTTTTGCAGCCTCTAACAGATTTTTTTTCCATGGTGGACCTGTCTGCAGGTTCAACCATCTTCACAATTCTATCAGTTTTCCTGTTGGTGCTAAGCATAGCTACATGGTTGCTGTGTCCCTTATGTGGCTTGGGCTAAACTGAAAACATTACTTCTTTTTTTCTTATGGATACAACTAGCAATATGCCTCTTGGCTAGATTTCGGCTAAAGGTTTCTTCGTGTTAAAGAGGAGATTTTCCTCTCCACTGTCTCTGCATGCATTGTCAGTATGATGGATTGCTGCAATTGAACTGGCTGCCCACTGCAACTACAGGCACATCTAGGAGGCAGTAAGTCAGTAAGTCTATGCATTCTGCTGGGTTTCCTTAGAAAAACTTGGAAATGACATGTGTTGCGAATTGGTGCAATATAAATAAATTTGAATTGAAGTGATGTGATTCAATGCCTTCCTCGCCTAGACTGAACATCCTCCTCTTGGAAGGTCTGCAGTTTTTCCATCCTCTTAATTTTCCAAATAAAGGATCGAGCTGAGATGCTGAGAGCTTTAGGATATTAAGCTTCTCTTCCACTTTCTCCTTGCCCTGTCTGCAAGGAGAAACACAGCCCTGTCTGCCGTGTTCCTCTTCTTAATGCTGTCTGTTCTAAATACCAAACCTCTGAGGTCTTTACAGACATGCTGGATTTATTATTATTGAAATCTCCCTTTTTTTTGTACACTGAATTTTAAACACTGACTTTTTTTTACACATTGAATTCCTTATACTGATTTTTTATCTGGTGAAAATTGTTGCAATTGTTTTGACCTTTTGGTAAACTCAAGCCAAAGCAAGCTACACTTGATGCAGTGTAGCAACTTCTAGCTATGGAAATTAGCTCATTTCATGAGGGAGAAAAAAAAGGAAGTTTGCCCCCGGCCACTTCTTCCGGATCAAACCAAGAGTCTTGGCAGACAGGGGTGCCACACTAGCTTTGATCGGCTCAGGTATTTCACCCAGTCCGATTAGATGAAAAACTCTAATGGCTGTCTATTAGTAGCTAACTAATGTTTTGTAATCGTATCTATTTAATAAGAAAAACTCCTCATCCAGCTTCATTCAGCCTGGAACAATGCTATGCCCAACTGTTGTGTCCCATGACCATATTCGTTCATTTCGTTGGCTAGAAGGTGCTCGCATCAAGGGTCGTTTGCTTTTGCATGAGTTCACCAAGAGGTCAAAACATTTGCAGCTGAATTTTTTGCAGGCAAATTTTTACCAAATATAAATTCAGTGTAAGGAATGCAATGTGTAAAAAAGTTCAGTGTTTAAAATTCGATGTACAAAAAAAAGGCAGATTCCATTGAGACTGTTTTTCTTCTATAAATTACTCATTATCTGACTTCTGAAAGCAACATTTATTACAAGATATCAGCGTAAAAGGTGTGTGATCCTCAATCCAATCTGGGAGAAAAATTTAATGTTTTTTGGTTTTGAAGTGACAAAATGTGAACAAAAAAAAAAACACACTAAACTTTAAGATCAGATCCTTTGCATTTTTTAGAATCTCTAACATTTTAATGCGATCTGCCTTTTTTTTTGTCCAGGAGGCTATAATCCAAATCATGAAGATGAGGAAGCGCATTAGCAATGCTCAGCTGCAGACGGAGCTTGTGGAAATCCTGAAAAACATGTTTTTGCCTCAGAAGAAGATGATAAAGGAGCAGATTGAGTGGCTCATCGAACACAAATATATAAAGAGGGACGAATCGGACATCAACACCTTCATCTACATGGCCTAGACACAGAGGAAGGAGTTGCATTCCTGTCGTTTTTCTTTTACCGCTGGCCTGCCACTGGCGCTTTATGATCCTGGAGAGGAGGGGAACGAGGAGTAAAAGGAGGTGTCCAAAATAAGGGAGAGGCCTGAGGATGGATGCGGAGGATGAAGGGACAAGGTTGAGCCTTTTCAACAAAAGTGTGGATGTTTTTTTCTGTTCACGTGACGCCAGTGTGTTATCGGAGTGTCATTTAACGATGTAGCGTTGAGTCATTGGGCTGTCTGTTTGTATTTGCTGCCCTCTAGTGTCCGATCCGAGGAGACGCACACCAGCGTGGCCCTTTGGCCAGCAGCTCAGAAGAAAAACAAAATAGTAACATATTAAAATTTAAAGACTTCCTGCCTTACCGTCCTCAGCAGGGAGCTGCAGAAGAGACGGCGGGACATGTGCAGCGAAGGGAGGACAAAGGTAACAGGCTGCTATCAGTTTATTGCTTTCTCTCGACGCCTCAGCTGCCGTCTCCACGGCGGCCGTCTTGCATCCCTCCAATTCCCTATTGCTCTTGTGGAAAGCAAAGAACTGCAAGTAAAAATTGCCAATGGAGGAGGAGCGGTAAAGGACAAGTTCAGAGTACCGAGGAGTATTTTTGCCAAATTGGGTGTGTGTGTCTGTGTGGTGTGTGTGTGTGTGTGTGTGTGTGTGTTTGGGTGCATGATGTGGATCTGTTCTTTTACATGTGTGTATCTGTATGTGCACTTTCAACAGCATGCTGCTTTATGATTATTTTTTTTTTTCCTTGTATGGAAAATCTATCACACTCTGTGACGACCGTATGTGAGCTGATTGAAAGCTGAGGATCTGCCACTGGTATAAAGTTGATAACTGATTTTCTTCTATCTCCCTTTGATTGCAGTTGAGACGGTTTCAACTTATAGTATTTGTTGAACAGTTATCACACTGCAAACTATTTATGTGGGGTGTAAGAACCGATGCTCTGGGCGACATGAAATTAAATTTCAAGATGGAAAAATTGAAATTATTGGCCGGGTTACTTTTTTGTGTCAAGAGTTCAGTGGGAAAGGATCATTTCTGGTCAGCAAATGAGACTTTTGCCGTAGCAACACATAGATAGGTACTCTAAGGTTGTCTGCTTCAGTTTCGATACGGTCATGGGAAATTAAAGTGCCCCTTCGATCAGTATTACATAAAGGGACGTTTCAAATCAAAACTGGTCTGTAACAGTCAGCCAAACCGAATCTTTCAGTTTGCAAATCAGAGATTCTAAATGTTTCTTAATTACAGTGGGGAAATTAAGTAATTGACGTCCTGCTGTTCTGAAAGTTCTCCCACTTCGAAATCATATAGGGGTCTAAAATTGTTATCGTAGGGGCATGTCCACTGTGAGAGACATCATTTAAAAAAACAACTACTGTATGATACAGCTGTAAATAAGTATTTGAACACCTGAGAAAATCAATGTTAATATTTGGTCCAGTAGTCTTTTTTTGCAATTCCAGAGGTCAAACATTTCCTGTAGTTTTTCACCCGGTTTGCACACATTGCAGGAGGGATTTTGGCCCACTCCTCCACACAGATCTTCTCTCGATCAGTCAGGTTTCTGGGCTGTTGCTGAGAAACATGGAGTTTGAACTCCCTTGAAAGATTCTCTATTGGGTTTAGGTCTGGAGACTGATTAGGCCACACCAGAACTTAGATACGCTTCTTCCAGAGCCACTCCTTGGTTATCCTGGCTGTGTGCTTTGTCATTGTCATGTTTGAAGCCTCTCAGCCTCCACCAATCTTCAATGCTGTAAATGAGGGAAGGAGATTTTTCCCCAAAATACATGGCCCTGATCATCGTCTCCTTAATACAGTGCAGTCGCCCTTTCCCATATGCAGAAAAACACCCCAAAAGCATGATGCTACCACCCCCATGCTTCACAGTAGGGATGATGTTATTGGGATGGTACTCATCATTCTTCTTCCTCCAAACACAGTTAGTGGAATAATGACCAAAAAGTTATATTTTGGTCTCATCTGACCTCATGACTTTCTCCCATGACTCCTCTGGATCATCCAAATGGTTACTGGCAAACTTAAGATAGGCCTTGATATTTGCTGGTTTAAGCAGGGGAACACTCCGTGTCATGCATGATTTCAAACCATGACGTATTAGTGTAGTACCAACAGTAACCCTGGAAACTGTGGTCCCAGCTCTTTTCGGGTCATTGACCAGCTCCTCCTGTTTAGCTCTGGGCTGATTTCTCACCTTTCTTAGGATCATTGAGACCCTACGAGGTGAGATCTTGCATGGAGCCACAGTCTGAGGGAGACTAACAGTCATGTTTAGCTTCTTCCATTTTCTAATAACTGCTCCAACAGTGGACGTTTTTTCACTAAGCTGCTTGGCAATTTCCCCATAGCCCTTTCCAGCCTTGTGGAGGTGTACAATTGTTTCTCTAGTGTGTTTGGATTGATCTTTGGTCTTTGCCATGTTAGTAGTTGGGTTCTTACTGATTGTATGGGATGGACAGGTGTCTTCATGCAGCTTATGACCCCAAACAGGTGCATCTAATACAGGATAATAAATGGAGTGGAGGTGGACATTTGGAAGGCAGACTAACAGGTCTTTGAGAATTTTAGCTAATAGACAGGTGTTAAAATACTTATTTGCAGCTGTATTATACAAATAAATAGTTTAAAAAAATCATATTCTTATTTCTGGATTTCTTCTATAACAGTGGACATGCACCTATAATGAAAATTTCAGAACCCTCCATGATTTCTAAGTGGGAGAACTTGCAAAATAGCAGTGTGCTTAATTACTTATTTTCCTCACTGTAAATACGATGAAGCCAGTATTTATAAAAGCAAAATTAGAAGGTACACTCTTATCTGATAATCAAATGCTTTTCTTTTCCGTTGTGTCATCCGGTTTTGACTAGTTCTATAGAAATACTTTTCCATAAATAAGACTTCCATCATAAATTATTTATATCATTAATGTAACTGAAAAGTAAAAACTATATATGATATAAATTCATCACACAGTTCTAACATTCAGTTTCTGTATTTTAATATTGCATTAGATCAATTAAAAAGGATTTTAACCTACATCACCTCTCTGCAAACTGTCCAATGCATATAGACCGTATTTGACTGGAGCCTGGATTGCATCCATGCAGAGCAGCATTGTGGGTTTGGTGTTTCTCATCCTTAGAGCGGTTTGTTGACCAGTCAAACATGGTGACGCCATGGTCATTTTTCCCTTTATAAATGTGGATGGGTCCCGGGTCCTACAGGAAAATGAAATCAGCATCTCAGAAGGAGGAAGCGTGAAGTGCAAGAAGTTTCCTGGTAGATTGCTGCATTGACTGTGGATCTTGACTGATGTCCATCTTCATGGTTCTGCCACACTCTGGGGCCTTGATTTTCCAATCAAATGCAGTTTTCAGGACTTTTAACCACTTAACTAATATAGGCAGTTCCTCTCAGCCCCAATAAGACCCTAATATTAGTACTTCAGAATAGGCTTAGCTTAAGCTCATGTCCTGAATAAATATGTGTATGTTGGCATTTGGCAATTGCCTTACAATCCCCTTTTCAGGCCTTTTTCTGCCATGTTTTCCTTTGATTTAACTTGCTGTTGAATAAGGAACTTCTTAAGCAGTGATCTTTTTGGACTTAACCTGCTTATGAAAGGTGTGAGCACTCACAAGACAGCTGTCAAGTCAGTAGCCGTTCCTTGTGTTTTTGCAGGCAAAGTTTCCTATTATTAAAATAAAAAAAAATTATTTTTAGAGAACATGATTCCGTTCTTGGAGATTAAAATTAACTATAAGCCATGATTACAAGAATTATGAGAAATTCAAATTAGACCTAAAAGACCCTGTGTGTAATGAACCCATATGATATAAAACTTGTCATTTTTGAATTCGCTTTTCATAAACCCATTTATTCTGGGTTAATTTTACTTAAACCTCAAGACGGTCTTCACTGACACAAACTTCTTATTAGAATTGGGGTCCGGCTGCAATATAAATATGGTTTAAAGAGATTAATATGGACTGAATGAGCAGATGAATGAGCAATCTTCTTTTTCCCACCTATTCTATGCTGTTGTTGCTCTCATATAAAGCCCTTTTAATGCATCTGTGACATCTGTTCTCTTCTTTTGGGGGAGGTTTGGGGGTAGTTTATAGCCAGCTCACAGGAAACAGGATCACTAAGAAGGTTTTTACAATTTTAACTGTGTTCTTTATCTCAGTCATACAAGAAACACACTGCATAAGCTAAAGGTTTGTATTCAAGGTGAGGATGAGATATTAGAGGAGCTGCTCATTGGAAGCTGAACAGGAGAGGAACTAATTACTGCAGCTGTATACTTTAATTGGCATGTTATTAAAAGATTCTTAAGATTTAAGTGCTTTGCTTAAAAAGTATTTTCTTAAAGAGAGGGTTTTATTTGAGTATTTGATTTGAGTTATATGTTACTGGCCCCATGACAGCAAGAAAAAAAAAATCTATAAAAGAAAAGGCTCAACAAAATTTCCCTAAATGAGGATTTTAGAAAATTAAAAAAGTCACAGGAGCCACAAATTTTAGCCCCTTTTACTAATTCTAAGGCCTAAGTTTGCTATAAGCAAAAATGTTATTTATACTTCACCTTATTAAAGGGGTTAAGTTTTAATCATTGCTTTGTGACTTATTGTTTACCTGGTGTGATAATAGGATATAGGGAACTCTTCAAAATGGGGAAGATGGGATGTCACCTCAAATAGTTGGAGCACTCTGTATTATGTCTTCTCAAGCTGTGTGTTTTTTTTAAGCTGTATTAGTTGTAGATTTTTAATTCTTCTTTGTCTTAAAGAGAAATACCTTTGATAGATTACAAGATCCAAGGAAAGAAAAAATGAAAACCCACTTTTCAGGAGTTTTTACTTACTTTAATGAAGATGCTATAACTATTTAGCAATCTGAGGCCAAAATTTTGTAGTTTAAAATGTATTGATACAGATTTACTCATATGTTTACACACCCTGGCAGTGTGGATTTTATTTTTATAATTATTTTTTAAGGTTTTATCACCTAAAACCTTTGACCCCTGGTCATATATTGGTTAAAGTCATAATTAAGGAGACCTATTTTCTTTTTAAATTAGAAGACTCTGAAAAAAAAAGGAAATATATATATATATATATATATATATATATATATATATATATATATATATATATATATACATACACACACACACACACAGTGGGTACGGAAAGTACTCGGACCTCTTTAAATGAGACATTGAGAAATAAAATGAACTTTAATGGATTTCAGCAAAAGACTGCAATGAAACAAAGAGTTAAAGACTTAAAGGGGTCTGGATACTTTAACCCACTGTGACTATAGCGGATAAGGAGAAATTTGAAAATTTTAAATGTGTTCCAAAGAAAGAATAGGGTAAAAATATAAAATTAGGAAAAACAAATCAAGTCTGAGAAAACAGGAAAGTTACTCTCAAAAGATTTTTTTAATTTGTTTTTCAAAGTTTAATTTTTGGTTTGCAGTTTTTTTTTGTTTTTTTTTTGCATTTCCATTTATTAAAGAGTTAATTGGACAAATGTTTACACTCTTTAGCAGATCCATTTAGGAAGCTCTAAAACAGGATGCTGACTGAGTGAAATCTGAAACCCCTCTTTTAATTATAAAACAAAAGCCAAAAATACTTTGACAATAAAAAATGACACATTTCCATGAATCCTCTGGTCCCTGTTTTACCAAAGATTTGATAGAAAAAAGCTTGGCACCAAGTAGGTTTTGCAATTTTAGGTGGAAAACATGCAAAATAATAATGTTTTTTCATAAAAGGTAACTACAGTCCTTTTATTGTCAACACATTTCATGTTTTTCCAGTAAATTCAGTTTTACAGGATTTTGGGATTTTACAATTTAATGAACATTCATCAAATCACAAGAGGGTCAACAAATTAACTGCTTTTGTTTCGCAAAAATGTCTAATGTTAGTATATTCATATAAGATAACACTGCTGCTGCAACCTTGGGTTCCCTAAAATTTAACTCTGAATTTGCATTCCTGTTTCTGCTTCATATAACTTGAATATCAACTTGTTTTCAAGAGACAAGAGCAGGTCTGTCCATGCTGCTGACTGAGTTTAAAGGCCTCAATGTCAAAAACTCAAATCACGGCTAGACTTTCTGGGGATTTATATCAACGTCTGTTGATCTAGGAGCGATCTCTATTCAGGAACAATGGAGGGGAGAGAGTCGTGTTTTCTCATTGTTCACATTACTTACTGTATTTTGTTTGTATGTGATCTGGACTTTCTAATCATGGGGGATGGGGGTGAAACATATCCTCATTAAAATACGGTACTTGTATCCTTATAACACAATAAAAATATAAATCTATGAAAAAAATGAAAGCTATATGCTAGTCATTGTACATGATAGGATATATAAATAATGTTTTACTAATGTATTGCCAAGAATATATTTTTACACTTTTAATAATATTTAGCCTACAATAAATTACTTCACTTTAGCGTGCCTTTATTGAAAGATATGTCAATGGAAAATATACTAAAAGACATTTATAGTGGGGAGAAGAATTATTTGATATTATGCTGATTTTGCAGGTTTCCCCGCTTAAAGCATGTTGAATCCAGAAAGTCACAGTCTGATTTTTAAGTAATATTCTATTGCATAGAGAAGTACTTGATGCATCAAAAACTATTCATAATAAAAAATTTGTCTCAGAATTCATAGCTTGCAATTATATCAGACATTTACTGTAGTTCCTGTAGAGATTTACACACTGCAGCTGGGATATGGTTTTATGGGTTATCTGTCTTCCTCTTCCAAACACGATCTGAGAAGGTTAGACCAAAAAGATCTAATTTTGGCTCATCAAACCATATGACATTCTTCCTCTGGATCCTCCAAATGGTCATTGGCAAACTTCAGATGGGCAATGAAACCTTGCGCTGCAGGACTTTTTTTACTATGGTGGCATACTCTGTTGCTAATGTTCTTCAGGCCATTGAATAGGGCCTGTTCTGTAGTTCAAAGCTGATCTCCGACCTTACTCACGATCACTGATGCTGTAAAAAGTGAGATGTTGCATTGCACCCCAGACCAAAAGATTGAACACCATCTTGAACTTCTTCCACATGGGACAAGAAAGGAAATATAGTCCCTAATGTGTTTGAGTATAGTTGAATATTGTTGAGTATGTTTGAATTAAATGTTAGGTTCAAATTAGTTTTTTTTTTATCTACAATAAAATCTAATCTTGAAAAAGTTTAATAAGCCTATAGCTATACACAGAACAGAAAACAGACTGAGAAAATGTGATAAGATGTAAATGTAGTGTGAGCTAAACGCATTAAGATTACAGTGTTGGGTCCAAACTAGACAGTTTACTTCAGTTAATCCAAAAGCCAACATAGACCAAACAGGAATGCATTTAGTTGGCATATGGAGTGAATTTTGTCCCTTTATTGTTAGAAGCAAGGAACATGCTTTGTAAATGGAAATTTAAAAACAATGCAATTCAAAATGCAACCCAGAAATGAAACCTTGAAAAAGTTCTTAATCAAAATGAACTTTTGGGAGTAACTTTGTTGTTGTTTTTTTCAGATTTTTTTCTGACCATTTTTTAAAATTAATTTTACTGTTTCATATTTCATTTTTTCAAATTTAATATTTTCACATTTTATTTGTTCTTATTTCTCTTTTTCAGTTTTAGTTTTATGAAAATTGTTATTTTCAAATTCCATTTTCTAGATAACATTCTCTTTATTTCTGGGAGTGACCTTTGCTCTGTAGTGAGGAGCGAAGACACATTTCTGTTGGACGTTAGTGACAACATTTTGATAGGTCAAAGTAGAGCATTTGTAATGTAATATAAGTGGCAAAAACTCAGCTTGAAAAGGAGAAATAAAAATTGAAGAAATATTCTATAAAAGTAGTTTGGTAAAACACAAGTAAAGAAAAAACTACTTTGAAAAAAAAAATCAAATATAAGAAAAGAGCAACCTTACTCACAAAGCCTTCTTTTTTTAATCAAAACATTTGTTCTTTGCTTGTAACAGTAATGGAACTATAATGGATCTATATTGTCAATTAACCTAACATACATGTATAAGTGGCAGAGAATGGGATATCTTTGAAAGAAATCCTTATATTGGCATGGAGAGCATGCATATTCAACACTTGAATGATCTTGGGCCTCCAGCTATCCTCTGTATATGGGTATTAGACAGCTGCTTAGGGCCTTAAGGTGAGCAGGCGTGCCACTTAAACACATCAGCTCTCACAGGTTGTAGAACCTGAAAAGTATTGCATTCATACTAGAGAGGCATTTGGAACGTGCAAACCTCCGCTAAGCAGCAAATTTTGCCCCATATTGGGACTGGACATTGTAATTGTAATAAAATATTTGAGACACATCTCTTGATGTCTGGCTGATACAAAATCATACTAAAACTAAATCAAGAACAAAATTGACCAGTCTTTTATGTTGCATTTCACCCAGTCTTTTTTTTTATTTTTGCAAAACATAGTGATAGTTGGAGTGATAAATTGCTAATTTGCACATGTCAAGGTTTGAATCTCAACAAACCAGCCCCATATAGAATCAGCCCTACTTGGTGTATGTTGCAAACCTTGTTTGACACTAAACAAATTGGCATAATGCAATAAATGTATTTTAATCACATATAACTGTAGATTTAGCTAGTTTTCATATTAACTCTACATGCCAGTTAATTTGATCATATTTCTTCAAATATTTAATAATGATTACGAATTTGTCTTTTGACTTTTCATAAACATGTGACGTCTTCTCCTAGTCTTGTGAAAAAGGTGAACGGCTCCTTTAAAAAAGAAATTAGGATATTTCAATTCTCTTACATAAACGGTGATTGTACTCTTCTTTAATTTTTTATCACATGGGTTTTGTTTATAACATTTCACATTTAGGGAATTATTATCCTATAGATTTTATTTTGTTTTCAAGAAACAACCAAAAAAATTATACCAGGCGTAGAGGGTTTATTTTAGAGGTCAGGAGTTTTGGGCACACTCCCCTCCGCTCTGTGATGGTATCGCCCACTCCCACGGAAACGCCGGTACAGCTGAAGCCGCAGAACAGTGTGGAAAGCAGGTGGATTCAATGTTTTAAGTAAAGTGACGCTGATTACAGTAAGTATTTTATAACGAATTTGGAAGCTTTGTAACGGACGCTCATTAACTAGTTCATTTCTTAAACATCATTGAAGACTTAATTATGCCGCTATATTAAAGCCTTTGAATCGCGAGCTAAACTGCCCAACGTCGTAAAAGCCTCTTTTAGACCCGCGGTATGCTGTTAGCGTTAGCTTGCTAACAAAAGACTACCGTTTGCAGTTAAAAAAAATATAAATTACTGTCTATTTTAAACACGCTATTCTGTATAATGCTATTTAATCTATCGCGGCTTTTTACGATTAGTCTCAAACCGGCTTTTGGTGAAAATAATTTTTAAATGAGCTACAGTGACTGTCTGCTGGTGCTAACGTTAGCATTAACTGTCCTATTTGAGTAAAGGTTTTGAAAAAATAAAACTGACAATAACTGACAATAACTAAGGTACAGAAACCGACTTTTCTTATAAGTACTATTCTTAAGTCTAATCGTGTTTTCGGTTTAATCGTTATTTTAGCGTTAGAAACTGATTTCTACTGTCATAGATTTGATTTAAAGCTTTTTTTCTGTCAGTCTGAGGGAGATAAAATATAAAGTAAAAATGTCTTGTTTCGAGTAACGCTTATTGCTCTTGGTGATTTCATTTTTTCGGTCGGTGTGTGAAACTGTTTTCAAGTCTGGGCACGATTCTGGAGAAAATGCAGGTTGTGACGCAGTTCATGTTTTCCGTTACTGTATAGGATGACAGATGGTTATGGTGCGACCTGAATCAACCACTGTGCCAGCCTCTATGTCGCAGTTAGAAGTCTAACATTTTGTTTACATAACAGGAATTTGCTTTTATAAAAGGCCTAATTCAAATTAAGTACTTCCAACTAAGAAAAAAAATCGCAGGCCTTTTGTGAAATCAGTTATAAAGTCTGAGTTCTTCATAGCCCTGTCATTAGGAATATATTTTAGTGTTTCATAACATGGATCTCTCTAGGATCTTCTATTCAAATGGCTTAAGCAGAATATTAGAGCTGGATGTGATTTGCTAGGAGCATATAGAACAGTGTTTTTCATACTTGGTCCTCAAGGCACACTGCCCGGCATGTTTTGGATGTTTCTCACCTGGTTCAGATGATTGCTGTTAAGCAAGGCCTGATAATATGCTATCAATGGATAGCAGGTCAGTGAAGGCTGGGAAACATCTAAAACATGCAGGGCAGTGTACCTTAAGGATCTGGATTTTAAAAAACGCTCGAATAGACTACTTCTACACTTCTTATTACCTGGATAATGGAACCACATTGGAGATTAGAGTAATAAGATAAATTCGTATTAATATTTTGTTTAATTAGATATATGTTTTACGAAAAGTAATTTGCCTGCTTAAAATCTCTTAAAGTGCATTAATCAGAGAATGTACGCTATGTGTTAAATATCAATGGGCCAGTATTACATTCTTTCTTGTTGGCATCACCAGTGAACCATACTGCCTTATTGTGGTATCCTAATGATGGTAAATAACAAAACTTGCATGAAAATTGCAAGTGAATACCCACTCATGTATTTTACCCTGGAAAGCTGGTAAAAGGGGATGATACCCAAGATGCTGAGATCAGGAAAACTTTGACCTTTCAACATGGTGGAGAACCGAGAACCAATTCTTTATGATGAGTACTGCATTTTATTTTTTTTACGTCCTCTCTTGTGTGTCATTGCCTACACAATGCAGTGACAAACATTTCTTTTCACAATTTAAACTTGTGCTGTTTTTAAAATGACCGCAGATGTTGGATTCTATTGGATGCTAGATAGCAGTCCATCGAGGATAGCGGCCTACAGGGTAATGTGTGAACTGGGTTCTGACGTAGACAATTTTCTGATTTATTCTTTAGTGTGCGCCAGTGGGTGCATGATTTACTGGAATCAGATGAGCCAATAACTGTCTCGGCCAATCGGTCTCCGCCAAGTGACGTCAATTGTTTACCTCGGGCGCGGTACACTATGCCTTTGACACCTAAAATGGCGTCTTAGCAACAAATGTCACGTGACTGGCGGAGACCGATTTTCCTAAATCCGCCCCTGTTTTCAGGCTTATGTTAACTGTAATGACTTATCTTGGACAGGCTGTTATGGAAACGGGCCTTTAGTCCTTCGTTTAGCTATGCTGCGGTTATTTACACC
>NW_015150798.1:743826-762511 GCF_000732505.1 Cyprinodon variegatus
TAGCAACAAAAGTCACGTGACTGGCGGAGACCGATTAGCAGGTTAGGACAATCTTTGGCTCCATCATGTTTCTCTTCTCTACCATGACAAAAGGATCATTTTTACTAGACCACATGAAGCCAGCTTAAGTGCAGTGGCTCATAAACATTCTCCAGGTATCATCTTACACTTATGTAAGAACTTAAAGTATCACAATAATGTTGGACAATTAAAAAATAATTGAACTTTACTGATCTCAAATAAAGTAATTTACCTCTGCATTTAACTCATCCCCTTGGGCAGCAGTGAGCTGCCATTGTGGGGTGCCCGGGGAGGAATCAGAGGTTTAGGGTCTAACTCACAACCTCGGGATTCAAGCTTTGACTTAACCGCTAGATCGCAACTCCCCCTTTTTTTCCCTTCCCAATTTGCTCTAAAAATAGTGTGAAATGCTGTTTACCACCATTATAGGTTGAATGCTGTAATGATAATGTTTTTTAATCTGAACTGTTCTGGGGAATGAGTGGTCAGAATATTAGTAACTGTAGTACTATGAACTGGACTGAGTCATTAACAACTGCTGCCTGCAGCCTGCCTCTCTTTTACATTTATTCTCTTCGCCAAAATCAGGTTCAGCCGTGCAAGGTTGAACTGAAATGCAACTTAAATGCTTAAGAATCTGTTTTGTTAAGCGCTGTTCATCTGACATGACTATAACCAATTTATGAGCCTGATGCTTTTTCTCTTTTGTGTCAATTCACCTGAAAAATATTTTGAATTATTGTTAATCACAAAAATTTTGTATGGAGTCAAAACCTTGCAGCAATGGTTTGCGTTTGACTTTTTACTTAATATTTATGCCTCTGTGTTGCTTTTTGATAATAACCTTTGACGTGTTTGAAGATGTAATTTATAAATCACTGCTGATATTACAAAAGATGGACTAAAATGATTTAATATACTATAAAGCTATGCATTAAGGGATGCTTAGGATTACCAAATCACAACAAGAGGCTGACTTTTTCTTTTTTTTTTCAGGTTTTCATCAGTAACTTGTCTGTTCGACAGATCAGCTGATCAGCTTGTGCAACCTGGCAAACACTGGTAAAACTTCAGAAACGCTGGATAAGCTTGTAAGTCTTTATTGTTTTTATAATAAAAACAACAGTTTAAGCCGTTAAAATATTAACTTTATACTGTATATATTTTACATTCTCTTTTGAATTAGAAATGGTAAGAAACAAGGTTTTCATCTGAAATTTTGCTTTTTTTGTCTTTTCTTTTTATATAGCAGAATCTTGTTAATTTGAATGGACAAGGAAGCCAGAGGCATACAGGTAAGAAATGGATAACATGCATATCATAGAATATTGATTTAATTGGTTCAACATCTGCTGAAATGAATTCACATTTTCCTCTTATCTGTTATCCTAGAGCTTTGACATCTAGGGCATTCCTATCAATGACTGTAGTAAACATCTATTGGAATGACATTCTACCCATGACCTACAATGAAGTTGCTGTATAAAACGGGCTATAAAATCTGCATTAAATCCGTGTTTAAATTGCAATGATATACGTTATGTTTTGCAGCCCTAGTTTAAATGTTTGATTGTTTTCCGATAGCAACATTTTAATTTCTGCTGCCTGTTTTTTTACAACTACAACCTTTCTGTATTATTGAAATTAATGTTGATCTATTAGTCCCTTATTATATGAGCTGAGATGTAGCAGTGTTCCTAGAGGCCAGCTATTCAATAATGTGTCAAAGCAACAAAGTAAAAACAGTTATTGATAAATCTAAGACTAATGTAAAAAATCTAGACACCTTTTTGGAAAACAAATTGAGATTTCGTTATTACATTTGAAGATGTCAGAAGCCCTCTAGACCCCCTGTGATAATTGTCTGATTTATATTTAATCAGTCAGATTTCTCCAATGTTCTGGTTATTCCCTAAATCTGCAATAATCAACTCCCAAACCTGTTTTTTTGTGTAGCCCATGTAGGAAAGCCCCATAAAGGTTCCATAATGCCTGTGAAGAAGAGGAAACTGCCTGATTCTGAGGAACAAGGGCACAAGTGTAAAATAACAAGGTACATTCTCTTTTAAAAAAAATGTTTTCTCTCTACATGAACCTATTTAAAAATGCGACCTCTTTGGTGAGCAATTAAGCTCTCTGATGGTTCTTTTTTTTTTTTTTTTTTTTTACCTCCATAGAAAAAATACATAAACTTTTAACTCTTATTTTTACCGGTTCTTGCCGTGAGTTTAGACGTCTTGTTTTGTACATGTCTTTCATGGGGGAGGGTTGCTTTTAACCCTTGACAGGAATTAAAGACAAACGCCTTTGCTGCTGCTCTTGGTTTGTCTTTATTGGCAATCATAAAGAGTTTGAAAATGTTATCTGGTTCGGTAGCGCTGCATTTTCTGCAATGGCCATAAACATGAACATTTATGATGACAGGGTTTCTTCCTGGGATGGCAACGGTGTGGATCAGTTTAACAATCATTCAGGGAATTTATGTCAAGTCTCGTTAAGATTACTGCATAAAGCTGCCCTTTCTACTGGGAACATGTGATTAGTGGGGATAAAAAAAGACTTTTTTTAAGTATTTAAAACATCAAGTTAAAGGTTGTTTGGACTGATAACCCAGTTTTACGTATTGGTCTGATAAATAAAACTGGGCCGATATTTATAGTTAATGTTTTTGTTTCAGGAGGATCAGTCATGTTGTGTTTTAGTCATGTGACATTGTGATGTCAATGTTTCATGGTGTGCTAGGAGGAGGGAAGTATATCGGCCATGATGGCAATATTAATATCAGGTTAGGATATTGCTGCAGATTTTCCTATCTGTGCGTTCTAGTTGAAATAGTTGACAGTAAAATTTTAGACTTTTGAAATGATGTGTAGAAACCTAAGTCTAGCTTATTGAAATCATAAAATTGAACAGTCATCAAGGTTTTGTTTCTTTTAGGCTTTCTTGGTTGAATTTGTGTTTTGTGTTGCAGCTTTACCCGTCCTCAGGTCCGAGGTGTTAAACCAAACAGTTCTGAAAGGCAGTTTTCCAGTAAAAGGTGCCTGGCCTGGTTCCACAAGTATGCTGGTCCTGATAAGGTGGTTGGTCCAGAAGCCATGGAGAAGTTCTGTGAAGACATTGGTGTGGAACCAGAGAATGTGAGTCAGACTGGGATTGAACCTGGATCGTCTTAATTTACCACTGCACTTTAACTGGTTTAAATATTCTAACAACTCTACTTGGTTTTGTTTCAGATTATAATGTTAGTTTTGGCCTGGCATCTAGAAGCTGCAAAAATGGGATACTTCACTAAAGACGAATGGCTGAGGGGAATGACAGTACTACAGTAAGTGCTTTTTGTTTTACTGCTTCATTTTTGACTATAACTAACATTTATGAATGCAACATTTCTGTGCTTTTCAGATGCGACTCTACTGAGAGGTTACAAAGCAAACTCGAATACTTGCGCAGTGAGCTTAATGACGCTGTAGCCTTCAAAAATATCTACAGATATGCCTTTGACTTTGCCAGGGTAAGTCTGTTGATGCATGCTGCTTTTAATTTGCTGCTACACAATGAAATCACTTTAAAGGGATGTACAGGTGTTTTTGTCAGGGCTTTTAGTTATGCCTTAAAAGCACGCAAACTAACATGAGCTTAAATCAGCACGGTCAATCTCGTAATAGTTAATCATATGTAGGAGTAAGTTGGTATTAAACTCATCTACTCTGCATCTTTTTGAAAAAAATCAGTATAGTTATAGGTGATGCGTTTAGTTGAAGGGGATTATAATTTGGTCAAAGTTGTCTCTGCTTTGTAACCAGATTGTTTTCAGATTTGTTAAAAGCACTTCTATTCACTTACATAAGCTTTTCCTAATTCCAACATCATTGAAACAATATTGTCCTGCTGCTTGGGGCAAACATGGTTAAATATGTGATGTACACAGATTTTTACCTCTTCAAATTAGAAATGACTTATTCCTGATGGCACTGACGTGAAGAATTAAAATGGTGAGACGGTTTAAGAACCTAGGCTTTCAATTCAGTGCTTTTTGTTTACAGGATACAAACCAGAGGAGTTTGGACATGGACACGGCGACATCCATGTTGGCTCTGCTGCTGGGAAGGACCTGGCCTCTTTTTCCTGTCTTCCGCCAGTTCCTGGAGGTAAACTGCTGTGCAGAACCAGCGAAGGGAATGTGACAAGTCTTTGTACTTTGGGAGATGAAGAGCATAGATGGAAGAACTAGAGCTGTTTGTGCTGGACAATAAAGTCATTTTGTGTTTTTGATTCAGTTCTATGATCTACACCAAGGTTCCAGTTCTTTACCAGGGATGGTGCTGGATCCAATTGTCTGGTTCTGTAAAAGAACCTCATTGTTTTATTCACTATCCCAGAGCTGAAATGGAGCAACATCATATTAAAGTGTAGCTCATTTATTGCTTTAACCTCCCTATTCACTGTGTGATGGTAAAGGATAGTGGCACGTTTTAGTACAACTAAAAAAAGTTTTCCCTTTGAACAGATCTCCTAATAACACTATCTACTTAATTAGCACCTTTTTATACACATATTTCTGTCAAGGTGACTCGATTTAAATAAAACGTGGAAAACCTGAGTGTAAGCTTATCTTAAGGAGCAGGATTTATTAACACAATGTGGAGATGTTAAAGGGCAGACTGTGTTAAAGGACTCTAACATAAGTTTAAGAATAATCACTCACTCAATCCCACTGCATGAATCAGCCTTGGTGAGATGAGACAAAATCTTCTTTTCCTAATTGTTTCCTCATTAGACACAGGGTTTTTATTGTTTTAAATGTTGACCTATGGATAATAAAAATAAGTCCTGAGAATATATATGGTCCGGGTTCAGTAAAATAGTAGATTATTAATTTTAATTCACCATTTTACAATATAGTGACCAGAAATACTTTTCCTGTTAAAAAAATAAAACCTTTTTTTTTTTTTTTTTTGTATGTATGTATTTTTTTTAATAGTCCAGTCAGCACATTGTCCTTTATTTGGTTCATTTGTTTTTAAAACCTCGTCTTCTCCAGCGACTCTCCTCCTGCTCCGTCCTTCTTCACTAATGACCACACCCTTTATCTTCCACAGCAGTCAAAGTATAAAGGGTTGAATAAAGACCAGTGGTACAACGTTCTAGAGTTCAGCAGGACCATCAACACAGACCTCAGTAACTACGATGAAGACGGTGCTTGTGAGTATCAAAGAAATTCACCAACTTAGATTTTGGTGCTGCTTCAAAATGAAAACGGATGATAACAGGACTTTACATCAATTTAAACTTTATTTTCTCCAGTGAGACTTTTTTTGATTAGGCTTTATTCGGATTGTGAAATGAACAGTGCTGTGAATGAGCATTCGTTTATTGTCCTGCAGGGCCTGTGCTGCTAGATGAATTTGTGGAATGGCAGAAGACGAGGTCAGCATCTAGGCTGCCATGCATCACCAACAAAAGGGAAGGCGAGCGAAAACTAACCGCAGAAACTAAACAGCTGACATGAGAACAAAGGCCGATGCTGGTCTCACAAACGCAAAAAAAAAAAACCCCAAGTAACATAAAACCTGGACTGCAGACTAATCGCCGTGGACTCTACCCTCAACATCCTGTCAGAGATCCTCTGCCCTCGGTAAACAGTTGCTGGGAGTTTGTTTCTCTCGGAGTAGAAGTTCATATTTGTTTTCCTGGTGTTCATTTGGAGAAAATCTGGGGAAATGAAATCTGCTGAAAGAATTGTGGAATTTGCTCCCTGGTTATTGTTTTTGTTTCGTTTATGTGTCTTGTTTAGATGTTTTCACTGTTATTAAAAGGAATTCAAAAGTATCAGCTGCTATTTTATTACAGTTTGAAATTATCACCAAACAAACAAGGGCAACATAAACAAAACATCTCACACTAGAATTCCTGGTGAATTTAAAGGAGAAATGAATTCATCCATTAAAAAATATAAAGTTACCAAAACATGAAAATAATAGCATACTTCCTAAAGGATTCAAAGTTTTCCTGCATGTGTTTAACCAGTCTCTTTACATTCATTGTTTAGTTATTGCCTTCTAGATAGCTGAGTCAACAGATTAATCTTCATCCTTTGAGACACATTTCTTAAATCTTAACAGATGGAGGAAGTTTTTAAAAGCATTGCCTTTTCACAAATGCTTCAGGTTTATTAGAAATGTGGTTAAATAGGTTATTTTAAAGTAAATTAACAATTAAGCTGATGGCTTTGGTCCATTAGGTATTGAAGGTTTACAGTTAGAATATATTGTACTTGGTGTCCTATTAGAAGTCCTGGGTGTACAATTCTGGTCACTGCAATATTTTTTAAACTATTCAGACAGCTGAGAGAGAAGGAAATGTGTCACCTTCTCTGACATGGACAAATTTACCTCATATGAACAAAATTATCTTGGAAGAAAGGCCCTAATATATCATCAAAAATTTTACATTAATTCCCATCTCATAGATGTAAATTTACACACTGCAGATGTGTCAAATAACGAAGTACAAATACTTTGTTACTGTACTTAAGTACACTTTTTAGGTATCTATACTTTACTCCATTACTTATTTTCATTCCCATTTCTGACTTCTACATATTACATTTTCACACAAGTATCTGTACTTTCTATTCCTTATATCTTTAAAACAAACGTTACTCGTTACTCTTGGCTTCGGTTTAATGTTTATATTTTCACATCATGTGCTGCATCCAATGTAGATCATTGGCACCATCAACACCTAGTGAAAACTAGTGCAAACGTGAATTGTCTAAACCATGCTACAATGTAGGATTTAGAAAAAGATGTTGAAATGTCTGAAAGGTTGGACGCAGGCGAGACCGTATCGGGAGATGGAGACCAACAAGACCTCCCTCATCCTTGGCCCTATCTCAAAGAATTTTTCGAAATTGTCGAAAAATTGAGCTTTCAATTTAGTGGCACCTGGCTGTTTTTTTTAAAGGTTACTTTATACTTTTAAGTATTTTTTCGGAGCACATACTTTTTCACTTTTACTTGATACTTCAACTTTTACAGAGTGTTTTTAAACTGCAGTTTCTATACTTCTACTTAAGTAACAAATGTGTGCAGTTGTGACACCACTGCAGACTCGTAATCAGTTAAAAGATCATGGAAGTGCGATTTAACCTCTCCTCAGAGGTTTTTTTTTTTTTTTTCTCCTGAAATGCAATGCAAAATGAGATGTTTTGAAAGGATAGATTATTTGAGTCAAGGATAAACCCTGCCTCCCCTTTCTCTCAGGTTCTCATTCTAACAATTAACTATATTCTATAAACCTAAAGTAAATCCCTACTGCATGAATTTATAATTTACACATGCACACATCTCTTCAATATGGTTGCATTTTATTTCTCACCTGAAAATGCCTTTTTAAGCACTCATTGAAGACAGAGCTAATGCAGTATTTCCTATGTACCTTGTTAAAAGACTTACACAAGAATAAACTCCTAGACCGAAATTGGCACTTCCATTGATATTCTACTTTGATTAGATACAAGTGTAAAGAACTGACATGTATTTTATAGCTTTTTCTGCAGGTTTTCCATTCAGTCCCAAAGGCTTCTAAATCTAAGGTTCTGATTCATGTTTATAATCTTTTCATCCATTAAGATGCGACTCTAAGGAATATATATAATGCGGCGGTGTCAAACTATGAGTCCAAAAGTGCTAGAAAGTATAATTAAGAGCTCCACCATTTTAACGTTTTTCTTTAATTCATAAAATCTGCTCAACAAAAAAAATATTTGAATAAAGGTAGATTTTTTTAGCAAATTAAGTAATTTTACATTTTAATTTATAACACATTAGTTGTGTGTTTTTTTAAGAAAACCCCATCATTTATTTTTAGTCATTAGAACAGGACTTTTGTTGATCTTCCTTTAAAAACTCCTTAATTTAACAGATTTTACCAAACAGGTTCACAAAAATATCTTCAGTAAATACACTGGATGTTCATGCCTCTGAAATTAAATAAAAATCTGCTGATAAATAAGTACTTGTTATTGTATCTTCCATTTTTAGACAACTTTAATGTGTAATTATTAAAAGCAGACGATCCTCCAATAGTGTTGCAGTCAAAGGCCACAAAATCATAATATAAATGTGATAATTTCAATATAAACTGTTTCTATGAATTATTAAAATGAATTATTTTTCAGAAGTGTGTATTCATGAGGATTCTAATTAACCTCTCAGCTTTAATGTCAACACTCAGTGGGCGGGGCTAAGAATGCTGTAAACAGGATGATTGGTCTGGAGCTCCATTATTGTACACCTTGAACAATCAGTAGCTAAGAACTGTTACCTGTTTAACTTGTTTGTTACTGTTATAATTCATAGTAGACTGTAGTACAAGAAACAAAATGTTTAAGGATTTCACCACTTTAGTAAAGAATAATTTCATAAGTTTACATTAAAGACATTTATTTTATTTCTGTCTAAACCTATATACTCTAATGGGGGCATAGTCCCTCTCTCCAGCTGTGAGAGGCCGGTGACACCCTGAGTTTATTGCTTTTTTTAACTTGGCAGACATCTTTAAAATGATTTGACCATTGGCAGTTTCTCAGACAGCAGACTTTGTGTTTGTCTCTGAGGTCTTTTTCCTCTCCACGAACAGCCTCCAGTCTGAATGGTTTTCTTAAATCTTCATGTGGAAGCCCTGCTTCTCCTCGCCTTGCTCCTTCCCCGACTCCATCGGCCCTGTGGAGGCTACTGCCATGATGGCGTTCAGGCGCGTTAGAGAAAGGGAGCGATGTTTGAGCCTGGGGGCAGGTTCTGGAGCCTGGGGGGCAGGATCTGGGAGGTGGCCGTATCTCTGGCCGTCATCGTCATACTGGTATAAACGGATAACGCGGCTCCGACGACGGCGGGAAGACGACGTTGAAGGCTCCTCTTCGGCTGTGTCGTTCTCGCTTTTGTTGCTCTTCTCATCATCCGTTTCCGTGGGCGACTGGGCAATCTCCTCATCCGTTTGTTGTCCTCCATCCGCCTCTCCGCTCATCTCCTCTCTTCTGCTCAGCTCCCCTGCTCCACCTTTCTTCCCCATTCTTGAGACCCTGCTTGCTGCTCCAGCCTCCTCTAGGTCTTCACTTTTGTCTTCCTCTGTTTCACTACGACTCCCTTCATCTTGCACATGGAAAGAAGGTTTAGCAGACTCTCCCCCCTCATTTTCTTCATCCTCACAGCCTTCCTCCTCCTGGTTGTAATCACATCCTTCCAAGTATGCAGCTCCTTTCTGTTTCTCCTCATCTCTGTTCCGGAAGCTTCTCTTAGGTTTGGCAGGTGGAGATGGTGTTGTAAGGAAAACTGGTGTCTCTGTGGTTCTGGACGGCGGAGCATTATGCTGCCTTGTTTCAGTCCTAAAGGCATGGCTATTATACATGGGAGGCAGGGTTGTCATGGTGACCCGGGAACTGTCTGGCACATCAGGCTGCTGTTGTCGCTTCTTTCGTGACATCCTGACCCTGAGTGCCTGTAAGCATCTGAAAGGAATCAATCTTTGGGTTAGTAAATGTATTGACGTCTCTCAGTCACCCTCAATCAGGTTTGTTTCAGGTTATCATCTCCTGCCTAGCAGTGAGACATATTTAGTAATATTTATTAATATGAACTTTTGGCCTTTAGCATCATGATCACTGGGACTTACCGCAGTATATCCTTGTTTTTAAACATTGTCACACTTACTAACAATAAAATAATTAGGTTCTTCCAATAAAAGTATGTGGTTACTTTTTTTTAAATCATATGAAAGAAGGGGTGTACCTACCTACCTACCCACCCACCTACCGATCCACCCACCCAAATCACAATGAACTGGAACAACTTAGACTAATACTTTTGAATTGCATCCATCATTCTTTTCATTTTTTTAACTCCAACCAATATACAAACTACAAATAGGAGAGAAAAGGCTTATAATAAAATCTGAAGAAAATATTTTTTGATAAAATACCAAAAAATCACATTCCTTGTTCCAAACCCACCTGAGAACACGAGACCGTAGCAGAGCTCCAGCGCTGAATCCCACCAAAAACGTCAGCAGCACCGATGCCGCCACCGCTCCGGCAAAAGTCTCACCTGAAACCACAGCTGCATTCTTCTCTGGGAAACCTGCGTTCCTCCTGAACCTGTGTGCAGAACAACCGTTGCCGCGCTCATCCTCATCCGCTACGTTTTGGTGGCTCAGACCTACATGCAGCTCATAGGGCCACAGTGTGGATCCATCCAGGTGAAGCAGGATGCAGTAGTACAGTCCACTGTGATGGATGCTGGAGTTTGGGATCACAAGATGCCCATCGAGGTGAATAAACGCTGCGTCCAGCTTAGACTTTGAAGAGGAACTCTGGAGGTCACCAAATGGGGTGTGCCAGAATTGGACCACACCTACAACAAGAGACAACATATTTTTCTTGCCTTTTTAATTTTGCTGCTTTTTCACAGAGGAATTCAAGAAATAAATGTGAGATACATCAAATCAAATAATAGTTTATAAATTATAATGGTAAATTAGAAAACTGATCAGAAAATAACAAAATAACAAAAAAAAAAAACGCCAAGTGCAAAATAAGCAGCTGCCACTGATGCCCTTTTTAGTCTTATGACACTTTCTTTGCAGAGAACAATTTGTAAAAAGGTTAAAAGATAAATCACCCTGCTGCTTATATAGAACAGTAAATTCTCTTTTTCACAGAATGTAGAAGTCGGCTCTAAAAATGATATATATATTTTTTTTATCTTGAATAAGTTACATATAATGCACTAAGATTAAAATGTATTTTTCCCCTTCTTAAAAGTAAAAAAAAAAATAAAGTAAGTCATTTTACTTACCTGCGCCAAGTCAATTGCAAACATTTATTTTACGCTTCTCCTCTTACTTTTCATTCAGTTTTTGGAGTTCAAGTTGTCTGCTTTGTGTTAAAACAGCCTATTTTATTTGCTTTATTCTAAAGAGCCTTTTTATACCTGAATGATTCAAAGCTTAGAATTAAATGGCTAAGTAATAAAGATTACTCTGAAAGTGATTTAGGAACTTGACAGGACTAAAACTTCACAGAAAACCTTGGACCAGTTTACAAGGGAAGGTCTGATTAGCAGGAACCAAGAACTGTTTTCAAACTATTACTGACACCATGTAGGCTGTTCATAAAATATTATCAGATGAAATCCTCACCTTCATATTTTCCGTCTCCACAGTGTAAGATCAGCTCTTCCTCTGGTTCACTTTTGACCCTGCAGGTTGACTCAAAAGTCACNAAAGTACTCCAGAGTGTTGTTCAGCATGGGGGTGAGTAGAAAATGAAGGCTAATCATGTTTTGGGTGTACTATTCCTTTAAAGCAGATCTGAACCATTGGACTATCATTGGACTCTGGCCTCCAGGCCCACCCATTAGCACTGACACATGTTTAATGAGACTATGTGCTATGGGAGCTGGGAGTTTTCTACAGTTTTAAAATCAGGGAACAAATCATGGGTGTTGAAACAAAATAAACAACTTGACAATCTGTTGCGAAATGGGAGCAAAACATTTTTTTTTTTTGTAAAAAAACATGTATTTTTATTACAATTCTAAAGAAAGAAAATCCAATAGCATGACGATTCAGAGCTTAATAAAAACCAAAAAATGGCCCTTTATTGTTAAAATTTTGACAAAGTGACTATAATAAAGGACTAATTAGCTGTATTTATCAAGTCCAGTAAACTTTGATCAACCATAGCACAAAATCAAATCTTAAATTTAAACTGGATATTTGTAATGTATTAACAAATCATATCAAAATACTGTTTGATTTGTAAAACCTTCTTCATTCTAAAAATAAAAACACAAAAAATTTGATTTTAGAGCTTTTTTGGTATTTAATAAAACAAATAAAAAACAAGAACATGCAGACAACTCAAACATGGACAGTGTCATAGTTTTGTCCAAGTTTAATTATATTGACGAAATATTTTATATATTTAGTTTTCGTTGGTCTTATTTCGATTCTTGTGTTCTAGTTATTTTTGATTGTATTTGAGTTCTTAGATATTTCTTGTTTGCCCTCTTGTGTCAGTCTCCTTCTCCCTAGCTCTCTTCTTGCCCCTGTTCACACCTGCTCCTAATCTGCTAATTAGTCTGGTCTTTGATTGTCACTCCCATATAATCTCCTGTTCAGTCACTCTTTGCTGGTTTGTTGACATTTCTTTGTCACCTTAGTGTTTTGAGTATTCCTGGTTTTCAGCATTTTGTATTTTTGTGGATTTATATTTTTGGATTTTTGCTTCTGTTTAACTTTTGTTTTTAAACCTTCAAGTAACCACCTTTGTGTCTGCATTTGGGTCCTGTCAAACCTCCACCCTCACTGTGAAAGACAGGATTATTCTGAAATAGTTTTATTTGAGTCTTCTAAATAAAATATGTTGTACAAATCTTAGGCTGTTATATCTTGACCTAGCAATGATCAAAAGTTGGTACTGTACATGCAGCAGGATGTCCCACGCCAAGTGCAAAATAAGCAGCTGCCACTGATGCCCTTTTTAGTCTTATTACATTTTCTTTGGAGAGAACAATTTGTAAAGAGGTTTAAATATAAATTCCCTGCTGCTTATATAGAAGAGTATATTCTCTTTCACAGAATGTAAAAGTCAGCTCTAAAAATGATATTTTTTTTTATCTTAAAAACATTACATATAATGCACTAAGATTAAAATGTATTTTTCCCCTTCTTAAAAGTAAAAAAAAAAAATTGTCATTTTACTTACCTGCGCCAAATCAATTGCAAATATTTATTTTACGCTTCTCTCTAACTTTTCATTCAATTTTTGGAGTTCAAGTTGTCTGCTTTGTGTCAAAACAGCCTATTTTATTTGCTTTATTCTAAAGAGCCTTTGTTATGCCCTAATGATTCAAAGCTTAGAATTAAACGGCTAAGTAATAAAGATTACTCTGAAAGTGATTTAGGAACTTGACAGGACTAAAACTTCACAGAAAACCTTGGACCAGTTTACAAGGGAAGGTCTTATTAGCAGGAAACAAGAACTGTTTTCAAGCTACTACTGACACCAGTAATACTGGCTGTTCATAAAATATTATCAAATGAAATCCTCACCTTCATATTTTCCGTCTCCACAGTGTAAGATCAGCTCTTCCTCTGGTTCACTTTTGACCCTGCAGGTTGACTCAAAAGTCACCGATCCCCGACCAGAAATCCGGCTTCCTGAATTCACTGAGCCAGCCAGAAGAGCTATGAACGTTAACCACCTCATAAACATTTTAAACCTGTGGGAGAAACAAAGTCAGCTGCGTTTTTATGTGCCACACAAAGTGAAGGAGATTAAGAATGTGATCCAAGCAGCTTTCCTGTTAAACACACAAAAACAACCCTATAAAACAAAACTAAAAACAGCCACATTAAATTTGGAATACAATGTTCAGGTTTGTTACAACTGCCCGTGATTTTTCTTGTTCTGTTGCCTTCAAGTAGAAGTGATTATAGCAACTTTAAGCTTGTTTAAACTAAAAATATCTGTTTATTTAATCTCAAAAAGTTAATCCAGGAATTTAAGACATAAAAACAGCTTAGGAAGAAATTAGCTTACCCCACAGAGACAGATATTTCATTCCTTTGAGTGTGAAACCATTGCCTCTGATGGTTGAGATTCTAAGTTTCCTCCGGCTGAGTGTAAAGTGCAGCTCTTCACATGACAGTGGGGATGTTTTCTCTTAAGATGTTAAAGATTAATAGCATCAGCCGCTGTTTCTCGACAACAGTAGCCAGACTGAACAGAGTAAGTGGCTAAAACATTGTAGATAGATGATTGGCATCTTTCTTTCTACTACTTTGAGCATTATTTAATTAAGGAATAGCCTTACAAAGCTGTTAACAGCTTAAAAGCTGAGTTTGCATGATACAGGCCCTTTAATGTGAATTTACCACGGTATTAATAACATGAATTATTTGAAGTTAAATAGATGTGGCTTCAGGCTGTAGTTCATTAAAGGGCCGAGATGATCCAGTAATTTTTAGAGAGATTTGGAAACATCTAGATAAACTGAGTAACAGGTCGTCTGTAGTTCTTTAGGCTCTTAGCAGCACAGATTCAACCTGTTTTTTTTTTTAACATAATCAAAAATGAGTCAACTCTGAATTGGTCTGAGGTTGTAAACTGAATTCTTGGTTTCAAAAAAGCTGCTGTGAGTTAGTTTAATTAGATCGGAATAGCTTCGATTAGTCACCATGACAACAGGCGACAGGAAGTGCCTATATAACACAAATGGAACTAGACCTTGACAAACTTTATTGTCATTTTGTATACAGTGTATACATATTTTGATGCATACTGCTTCAAAAGTGAATGAGAAGCTTAGCAGTGAAATGAACATTTCCATTTATAAAGTGCAGCAGTGATCAAAAAGTAAACAGTGTAGGAGAGACATGATCCAAAAGGCATTGAAGTGGACGGTTCAGAGCAGTGCAAAATAAATGATTCAATATGGTGCAAAAGGCAGTAGAAACACTGATTTGAGTTCTAGTTAAAAGGATTTGAAAATTGGCCATGTAGTGTCAATATGATGTTTACAAGTGTGATGCAGTCTTGATTTTTGACTTAATTAGAATTTCAACAGTTCAGCAGTCTTATGGCAGCGGGGAAACAGCTGTTGCAGAACCTGCTGGCCCTCCATTGAATGCTGAGAAGCCTCTTTCCAGAGGGCATAAGGCAGAACCCTCTGAGCCCTCTCTTCATATCACCCGAATCATACAATTCATCCAGTCAGCTGGTCTCTCAATGCAATTGATAACATTTTCTCAATTAGAAAACAGGCTTAAGTCTTGTCCTGCTGGCACATACTTTGTGGGACAAACTCTAGACTCCTGGAAGGCTTGCAGAATGGTGTGTTTTACGATGCTGTCAGTCAAGGACGTGGAAGACATATACATGTTTGGACTTAGGATACTCAGATATCATCTGTATGGATTACGAGGATACCTGATGTATCTACAATTATGGAGGATGTCGGCGACAGTTGATGCGCTCACAAAGGCTGTGAACGAGCAGGACTGTGAGCTGAGCCGTATGCTGGGTGCGATGGAACGGCAACCTGGCTGTGGTGGTTGACCTCAAAGGTGAGATGGGATAATATCTTGGATGTGCATGCTCGCTTCAAGGCAGAAAAGTCCAACAAGTTTGGAATACTGGATTCGCCATTAGGAGCACAGCGACAAAGACTTCAAGGCAGGTGAAAGATTCTGTGCAGCTTGCTCTTAAAACAAGTTTATTCTGGACTTCGGCCGGCCCCTTATCAAAACTCCGCTGGATGTTAGGGCGGAAGAGCCCAAAACTCAGATGGGGGCGAGTGGGAGGTGAATCTTCTGGGTAATTTTGTCTTCGGGTGTTGCCAGGTTTGAAATGGCAACTGGGTGCTGGTTGAAAAACAACTCCATCAACACAGAAATTGACGATGTTCCTTCTTCTCTTTTCTTCCTTCTCAGCAGACCTCTTCTTGTTGGTTTTTAGAAATGCCCATCTGGGATAACTCCAGATGTCCTAATGTGTCCCTGTTCTCTCATCCTCCCTCTGTTGATGGTGGGAATGGTTTCTGCTCATGTCTGGAGGGTTCTGATGATGCCTAGTTTGTGTTCCAGTGGGTGGCGTGAGTCAAAAGGGAGGTACTGGTCGGTGTGCAGGTTTCCTGTAAACTGAGTTGTCTGTCTTCCATGATGTGAACCATGCAGTCCAGGAAAGCAAGGCTGTCATCTTTCACATCTTCCTGTGTGAACTGGATGTTTCTGTGCACTGCGTTGTTGAAACGACTTCTAGAAAACCTCACATCCAGCTGCCAAGACCAAATTTTTTCAAGCATGAACATGACCTTGATGACTGAGAATCTTCACAGACATTTCTGCTGAAATGTTTGTCTGGTGTTTATATGTGCGTTTTTGTGCTGAGGTGCTTTTTTGATATCTTAAACTGTACCCTGTTAAGGATAAAGTGTGAAATATGCTTTTTCCCCTCTCCCTCCCCAATGTGGCTCCAATCTTTCCACTGAGATAAAAGGCAACGCCCTAAGGAAACCACCACACGACGGGGTAGCCGTACAGTAGCCGAAAGAATGCGCCTAATGACAGTGTTCTTTAGCACACATGGTCTTAGTTAATCATTCCCCTGTCCAGGCCCCCGCAAATGTAAGTGATGTATGTGATATAATGCAAATAAAGATTGATTCATGTATTTACTATAAATGTGGTATCTTCATTCGTTTAGGCAATCACAAGAACAACATGGGAGATAATTTTGTTATGAGTCAATCAATGGAGGAGTAGAACCTCGATACATCCCCTGTTGTCAACATGGAATAATAATGAGATCTTGTGTTGTAGGCCCTGCACTAAGGCCCCAAGGAGTGGTTCAAGCCACTGGGTTTAGCAGTGGGTTCAAGCCATTTTGCAGCAGCTTAGTGAGGCAAAACTGCATGTTTTAGTCTTCAAAAAATAAACCAATAAACATAACTTTAACAGGTCTGTTATGGACTATAACGTGGTATGACTTCTGAGTACTGAAGCATCTTTGTCAAAATTTGGCAGCAAGTAATCATGTAGAGGAGTTCCTCCATCATCTGAACCTGGACAATATGCAGATCATGAACATGGTAACACCTGGAGGTATCGTTGCGACGTCTGGCTCAACGTTCCAGCCTCCACCCAACAGTTAATCTTCTGCGCTACACTTCCTGCTGGCATAGGTGGATAAAGAGCAGGACTGCTCTACCTAGAAACCTTGAAAACAGAACATTTAAGGCTTCATTATTTTGTGATAAGCAAAACTCATGTTCTGTAAGTAGAAATAGGTAAACAGTGTAATAAATCTGTGAGGGACCTTTTCCAGAAGCAGGAGCAAGTTTAGGTTTCTTCAGCAGATCTTCCTCCAGCCCTTCAGCCTACCGTCTTCCGTCCATAAGATGATGAAGAACGAGTCCGCATCCAGCACTGAGGAGACAAAGGAATTGAAGGAAAGTATGGCCATAATGACACAGGTCCGCACACCAGCTGCCACAACATACTTCATCATTGGTGAGAAATAAACTCTGCCATCAGTGGGCCTGATCTCTCACTGCCTGTATTTATCTGTTCCAGTGATGTCTCAGATAGCTGGTCCTGGTACCTCGGAGCGTCCTACTGTGACCATCACATCCCAGGCCCCTCCAGCAGCCAATAATGGCAGCCCATCAAGTTAACCCAATGCAGCTGTACCTTCAGTCTAAACAAAACACACACAAAGTAATGCCCTGAAAAGATTATGTCCCTGTCGAACGGTCTGGATCAGAATGTTTATGGAAAATATAAACACTTTACCTAAGTGCTGAGTGATAAGCAAAACTCAACTGTAAACACACTTTACAGGAGGCTTTACATTGTTTTTTATTTTACAGGAGGAAGGAACGCCTTTCTCTAAATTTTCTGATTCCACAGCACTGTTTCACAAAGTCTTCTGTGCTACAGTAACACCCTGTGCTATATTTCTGTTGCTGTGAGGAATCTCCACCATTATGAAAACCTAATATCATTTTGTTTGGAAACACATGGAAACATAAAATGCAGACATTAAAAACACTTCTACACAAAAAAATATGCATCTTTCAGGGACATCCTTGCAAAAATAAAAACACCCCTCAAAAGCAGATTAAAGTATTAAAATAAAAACATTAAAGAATAAAAACCTACAAGAGAAAATAGAAGTATTTGTAAATCTAAAAGATGTAATTAATGTAAATATTTTCACAGATAAACACATCATCTTTAAGGAGAGTTTTTGAACTATTTGCTTTTGACATCAGCTAATTTTATTGATTGCTTTTAATAAATTGTACTCCAGGTACAATAAAAATGTGCTTTTATCTTACGATTCTTGAAAAAATACATAATTTAATTTAAATCGAAAAGCATCTGTTCACACTTTACTGGACACGCTTTAGGACCATCAAAGATGCTCTTGAGGCACACCTGACCTTAATGTGTACAATCAAAACTGAAGCGGCAGGCCCGTTTTTGCTGCTCAAATCGTGTTGTGAACATATAATAACACTATCTTTGTTTGAACTATCCTATGAAACATAATATTGTACCTAAAAATGATTTCATGTCTTTCTTATGAAATCTCAACCTCCATTCAAGCACACATACTTATCATAATCAGGACAAAAGCAGTGTTGTAACTTAAACAGAAAGTGAGCTGCATTCCACATAAAGATGCAGGAATTAGCGTCCAGAGGGTATAAATTTCAAAATTTTCCGGGAGAGGAAACCTCCGGACCCCCAAACGCCACACAAAGCCTAAAGTTGTGATTAACCAAGTTGTACACCCTATAAAATATACTTTAAACCAAGAATTATACTATAACTGTTCCAATTTGTTCAAATCAAATACAATTTTAGCTCTTATATAAAAAGAAGATGAAGTTTCAGAGATTATTCCTCAAGCTGTTACTCCGTTATTCATGCAAGGTCAATGTACCATTCCACCCAACACAAATAATCAAGTCTGTGAAAACACAAAAACTGCATCAAGCATCGGTTTTAGTTACACTAAAATCCCCAGGAGTAAGGCCCCGTCCACACGAAGTCAAAACGAACACGAAACGCTGATATTTTCCAAAACGTTTGC
>NW_015150798.1:763691-777175 GCF_000732505.1 Cyprinodon variegatus
CCTGTTAACGACCCTTTCACACCTTGACGATTTAACCAGCGATAAGTTATAGGTCAGTTTTGTATAAGTTATTAGCATGCTGAAGTAGGCTGGCACACGTCAACATACTGTAAGTACGACAAAACATTTTAAGCATTTACTTATACCTGGGCCATAAGTTACAGGTAGGTTTTTTGATGGTTGACATACGTTAAGTGTAAGTTACTCATAAGTCATGGCGTCGTGATGCTTTATTTAAAACCTATGAGTAACTTGTGCATAACTTACGCGTAACTTATCAAGACGTTTTCTCCAACGCATATCAACGTATTTGATGTGTTCCAGACGACCGCTGAATGTGTTTCTAACGTACAGCTACCGTTAAATGGCGTATTGGCAGCGTTTTGGATATAAAAGGGGATTCACAGGAGGAAACCGTCAGTTCTACAGTTTAACACCCACAGCCGCTAACAACAAATTTTCTAGCCTACATCATGCTCACTCTACTGTGACTGCAAATCCCCTTTTTTATTTTTTTATTTTAAACAGCAGCTAGGTTATTACCGCGATCAAATAAATCTTTTTATGCAGACCAGACGCCTCCAGCGCATTGCTGCCCCCCTCAGGACACTGGCTTGTGACATTTCATGGGCGTTACGCTGCCGTGCGTTATGCATAAGTTAGGCTTTCATTTGACATAAGTTCTGGACTCGTGATGAATACTCCATGTAAACGCTCAAAATTAAACACATCGAAAGTTCAGCGTATGCCATCGTTTTAGAAGATTCTGGGATGTCAGGCGTATGCTGGCTCAATCGTCATGGTATGACAAGGCCTTTAAATACATCTGATTTAAATCAATTCAGGTTAAAATGTATCACTTCTGACCATCTGGATTTAGCTAGCACTTCCTTTTACCTCCATGATGGCAGAAAACTTTACTTCTCCTAAATTCTATTAAGAATTAACCTGCTACATGTTCCTTTACAGCTACCTGAAGCATTGAAGCTAAAATGGTTTGTTAATGTTGGGATTCTGTTTTGGGTTGGACCTTTATAAAAGGTAGATTTCAATAAACAAACTACAAAGAAATATCTTTGCTTTCTGCTTGGTTTTTAAAAGCGGGTTTATCTACACCAGCAAAGTACGTTGGTGAGCTCCAATGAACAAATGATGCAACAGTGCAAAATACAAAACTTTCATGATTTGCAAGGGTATAACCAGAGTGCGAAATACAGGGGGTCCGGGGGGGCTCGACCTCCCCCGTTTAACCCATGAGACCCCCTGAAAGCCTAAAAAGCAAAATTTAAAGGGGGTCTTAAATTGTGTCAAAAAAATGAAAGAANTCAATGGAGGAGTAGAACCTCGATACATCCCCTGTTGTCAACATGGAATAATAATGAGATCTTGTGTTGTAGGCACTCCACTAAGGCCCCAAGGAGTGGTTCAAGCCACTGGGTTTAGCAGTGGGTTCAAGCCATTTTGCAGCAGCTTAGTGAGGCAAAACTGCATGTTTTAGTCTTCAAAAAATAAACCAATAAACATAACTTTAACAGGTCTGTTATGGACTATAACGTGGTATGACTTCTGAGTACTGAAGCATCTTTGTCAAAATTTGGCAGCAAGTAATCATGTAGAGGAGTTCCTCCATCATCTGAACCTGGACAATATGCAGATCATGAACATGGTAACACCTGGAGGTATCGTTGCGACGTCTGGCTCAACGTTCCAGCCTCCACCCAACAGTTAATCTTCTGCGCTACACTTCCTGCTGGCATAGGTGGATAAAGAGCAGGACTGCTCTACCTAGAAACCTTGAAAACAGAACATTTAAGGCTTCATTATTTTGTGATAAGCAAAACTCATGTTCTGTAAGTAGAAATAGGTAAACAGTGTAATAAATCTGTGAGGGACCTTTTCCAGAAGCAGGAGCAAGTTTAGGTTTCTTCAGCAGATCTTCCTCCAGCCCTTCAGCCTACCGTCTTCCGTCCATAAGATGATGAAGAACGAGTCCGCATCCAGCACTGAGGAGACAAAGGAATTGAAGGAAAGTATGGCCATAATGACACAGGTCCGCACACCAGCTGCCACAACATACTTCATCATTGGTGAGAAATAAACTCTGCCATCAGTGGGCCTGATCTCTCACTGCCTGTATTTATCTGTTCCAGTGATGTCTCAGATAGCTGGTCCTGGTACCTCGGAGCGTCCTACTGTGACCATCACATCCCAGGCCCCTCCAGCAGCCAATAATGGCAGCCCATCAAGTTAACCCAATGCAGCTGTACCTTCAGTCTAAACAAAACACACACAAAGTAATGCCCTGAAAAGATTATGTCCCTGTCGAACGGTCTGGATCAGAATGTTTATGGAAAATATAAACACTTTACCTAAGTGCTGAGTGATAAGCAAAACTCAACTGTAAACACACTTTACAGGAGGCTTTAAATTGTTTTTTATTTTACAGGAGGAAGGAACGCCTTTCTCTAAATTTTCTGATTCCACAGCACTGTTTCACAAAGTCTTCTGTGCTACAGTAACACCCTGTGCTATATTTCTGTTGCTGTGAGGAATCTCCACCATTATGAAAACCTAATATCTTTTTGTTTGGAAACGCATGGAAACATAACATGCAGACATTAAAAACACTTCTACACAAAAAAATACGCATCTTTCAGGGACATCCATTGAAGCTAAAATGGTTTGTTAATGTTGGGATTCTGTTTTGGGTTGGACCTTTATAAAAGGTAGATTTCAATAAACAAACTACAAAGAAATATCTTTGCTTTCTGCTTGGTTTTTAAAAGCGGGTTTATCTACACCAGCAAAGTACGTTGGTGAGCTCCAATGAACAAATGATGCAACAGTGCAAAATACAAAACTTTCATGATTTGCAAGGGTATAACCAGAGTGCGAAATACAGGGGGTCCGGGGGGGCTCGACCTCCCCCGTTTAACCCATGAGACCCCCTGAAAGCCTAAAAAGCAAAATTTAAAGGGGGTCTTAAATTGTGTCAAAAAAATGAAAGAAAAAAAAATATTTTTCTGTCACTAATGGTCACTAAAATGTTTTAAAGCTCAAAATGTCCAGTATTTAAAATTCTAAACATTTATTCACAAATATGTTCTGTTTTTTGCCAAGTGGAGCCAGCCAATCCTGTTTGCGTATGCAAATTAGCCATGTGCTTTTCTGCAGTTAATAACACGGCAACCAGATGCAAAACACGCGGAGATGCGCGAAGACAGCAGGTCTTCACTCCTGTTTGTGGACCTCAACGGACCTCCTCTGGACAAATTCGACCCAGTTACATTCGTCAGAAACTGGATTGAAGCAGGACATGTGCGCATGCATGCATGTGTGTGGGGAAGACAGACACAGACAGAGAGACAGACATAAATAGAGAGAGAGACAGACAGAGAGAGAGACAGAGAGAGAGACAGACAGAAATAGAGAGAGAGACAAACAGAGAGAGAGACAGAGAGAAATAGAGAGAGAGACAGACAGAGAGAGAAAAGGTCTTTGTGCATGTGTTTCATAGACTGACTGTCTCCTGCACTATTATTACTATATTTATTTACTGCTCTTTTGCACTGTTACTGTTACAAATATATTTTACATTATTGGTAATAATAATAATAGTTTTTCTGCTGCCATTACCATCTGCCTTTTCGCACTAGTATAAGTATTGTATATTTTATATTATTGTACATTTTATATTTTATTGTGAAATTGAATGTTTAAATTTAAGTATTAGGAACTGATCTTATCTGTTGTGCCTGTGCACTTTATCTGTTTCACTGTTGGTGAATGAGAAACGTCCTCTCGAGTCCTTGTATGTCTTGTGAATGTAAAGAATTGACATTAAAGCTGACTTTGACTTTGCAATGTTATAGGCCTACTGCATATTGAAAAAATTTAGATCAGTATTGCGCAACAATCGGGAGATGGGGACCCCCCCGAATATTGACAGGTATTTCGCACACTGGGTATAACCATTTCTCCACTTTTTTTCTGATTGCAGGTTAAATGTAGAGGACTAATTTTATGGATTAAGGTTTTTTTTAGGATAACATTAACTTGTGTGATCAATTAATCAAGAGCTCCATAATATTTGTTTAATATACAAAAATCATTTATCTTAACAATTGTTAATGTAGTTATTTTGTTGTAGGTGCAACCACAGTGAGACGGCAGTGAGACCGCAGATGGAAATACAAAACTATCTGAGGCCTACCTCTACAGAGGAGCGGACCTGCTCAGATATAACAGCTGCGGTGCATCCTAATTTACATAAAATAGCTAAATAATATCGGTTGATACCAGCAAAATTGGTACCAAGCGAATGGGTCTCCTCCAAAGCTGGAGAGGTAATGAAAGAAGAGAGGAGCAGGCTGAACCAGGCACTGCTGAAAAGAAATATTTTTTTAATACAAATTTTTTAACTACAAAACAAATTCACACAACCATCTCCTTCCAATATTACAGTTTAAAGTGACATAAGCACTGTTGCAGAGGCACATACCATTCCCACATCATCGTTTTGTCATATCGTTTTTATCTAAATTACAGAATTATAGTCTGAGATACAATTAAATAACATTGAGCTCAGAAAAGCTTCAGCAATAATAATCAAAAGGGCTTTATGTCTCTTTAAAATTGCACAAGTCAGAATTTTTTTTATTCATTTATTTATACTGTCATTATCAATACTAATATTATGGAACAAATTAGTTCAGTCGTGGATTAATTTAGACAAATGTATTTCTCATAGCCAATCAGCAGATGTCGCCATTCAAAGCTGTTCAACTGTATTGAGCATGATGTTGAGTTTTTATCCAATGGACTTTATTCACAACTCCACTACTTCCTGAAGTCAAAGCAGCTCCTTTGCTCCCTGTCTTTCTCTACTGAATAAACTGATTAATCCAACTTTGCCTGACCTCAGAAAGCATTGGCCAGATACACCTGGATTAATCAGTTCATCCAGTAGAGAAAGAAAGGAAACAAAGAAGCTGCCTTAACATCAGGATGTAGTTTTCAAAATTGCCATCACTACAGAAAAGAACATCAATATCTAGTTTAATTTGCTATCAAGAAGTTTAGCTTGTATTGGATCACCACCAAAATTTCCAATAACTATATCTGTGATTGATAGTACATAATTTTCATTTAAGAACAGGAGTGCACTTACCTGCCAGGAGAAATACCACAATCAAGAAGACCAATCACTGCAGACCACTTTTCCACAAAGCGCTGCACATGACCGATCTACTTGATCGTAGTTTGACCTACCAGGTAAGTAACATATTTATTGTTCACACACCTTTTGTCTTTCACGCATAATTAAATAAGTCATGGTGCCAAATCAATGTTAACTAAGAAACCAGAACCAGAAGATTGCAGATCTGCATTACCTACACATTTTGGCCTCTCTTGGTAGTAGAAATGTTGGCTTTGATTAGATTTAATGTTTAAAGTAATGTTTGGGTTCCCACAATCCAATGCTGCAATAGCCTTGCAGATATCTGACAGAGAAAACATTATTTCCATTTTCTAACACTATATAACCCAGCAACAACCCAACAGAGGCAAAAACGAGTTAAAGGAATTTGGGTCTTTTTCCCGCTTCGCATTAGAAAACTAAAATAATGATTAAAAACTTAATGAGAGCATAAATACAGGGCGGCCACTTCCTGGTCTTTGACTGGCAATAGATGTACACCTGCTGCCCCTGCTGGTCAGAAGTAGAAAGGTAGCCCTCTTTAAGCCAAAAGCAATGGTTAAATAAACTACACAGCTGGCACAGAGCAGTGAAGTATGGAGGACCAACTCTGCCATATTTAAAAATAAATACAGAAATAAATAAATGCTCAATAAATATATAAGCATACAATTAATTGCCAACAAAAATACAATAAACATAAGTATTTATTTATGTGCATGTTTTAATATTTTTGTCTGTTTTAATCTTACTTTGTATTTTTTTTTTTTACCTTAGTTATTTCTTTGCCGCTATTTATTTCTGTCTGCCCTTTTTACATTTCTGTCTGTCATATTTACATTTCTGTATGCATTTCTGTCTCATTATGCAAATGAGGAGGGGGTGTGTCCTAGAGAGTCAACTTCTGCTCATTGGTTAGCTTGGCGGCCCATCTTCTTAACTCACAGAGCTCAGAGTACTAAGTGTTATCTAAGTTCTCTTTTCTGTTGCTGTTGTTCAATAAAAGTATGTTTTAAGATTATTTGAGGCGGGAACATTATACTTTTAAGCATCACCACATGGCCCATTCACAGATTCAAAGCATAATTTAAAAGAAAATGTTCCGAACTTGAGAGGACCGCGGCACCAGCGGAGCTCCGAACCTCACGGCAGCCAGGTCTAACCGCAGCCCGTCTGCAGTGGCCTTCTCTCGGCATAGCCGTGTGTGAAGGACTGCTGGCTATGATGGCGATGATCGTCTCCACTTCACCACATTCCACTCATGTTAAAACCTGCTCAGACTGTGAGCAGCTCTGAACTGTTTTATTAGTTCAGGCTGGTATTTAATTTAAAAAAATATTCCAGTAGATAATTTTGTTTTCATTGGGTTAAAAAAAATTTAAAAAACATATTTCAATACATAATTTCATATCAAATTGAACATTGTTACGTTTATTTTCAATTGTATTTATTTTTAATAATTTCTCAATTTTTACCGCTTCATCTACAATAAAACAATGAAGAATAAAACAAAATTAAACGTTGTGTCTTTAACAGATTATCATGGGAGATTGCTAATCTTATCCATCACTGTCAGATATTCTGCAGCTGCCATATCATGCAGGGGTCATTTTAACAAAAAATTGTGTCATCAACATAGAGATAAGTGGTCATAGCCTGCAACGGCGCGGCGCTAGGCCACCGAACCGGTGGGTATTCTACGGGCCATGGATCCCAAAGGGGAAAAAAAGGAAGATAGCTGATGAAAACAGATGATTCAAAGAAGAATAGACCTAATTGTTTGCTTTCAATACCAATGCAGAAGGATTGCCTGCATTTTTGCTTTGTAATGAGAAAAATACAAAATGGCATCCATATGGCGTCTTTTATGGCAGCTAGGGTGAGCAACTGCTTGAGCAACTGCTTTGCAAAATCTTCCTTTTGTATGTTTCTCTTGTTGTTCACCCCATAGAGCACCAGCTGTGCAGTGAGGACCTCCCTTGCTGGCAAGTCCGGGAATTGCAGGGAGCCGGCTGTTGCCCACAGGTCGACAGCAGCACTGCACTCCCAGAGCAGATGCCTCACCGACTCAGGCGTGCCACAACCAGGGCAGGGGCAAGTTGAGATCGCTGACATGCCCCGAGAGTGCATGACGGACCTGACCGGGAGGATCCCATGAGCCACCATCCAACAAAGTTCCGGGAGTCTGTTCGAATAAGTGGGGTGGTTCACGTGGCGCCATACTTCTGTGGGCTTGCCGAATGCAAGCCCGTGCACTGGACACTCTGGTTCCCACTCCTGCACAGCAGAAATCAAAGCACGATGGTTAGTTAAAACCTGCAACTCCTCCTGCTCCAGTTTAAAATGCCTTAAAAATGTCTGTATAAAAGAGTACTATGGAGGAAGACTATAAGACACCGGCGTTCTATGATCGGCGGATATTAGCTTGAGGTAGCTGCGGAGGTAGGACCCCATCCAGAACTTCATCATGGCTACCGTTTTTGGATTCCGGGGGCGTTTTCTAGGTGAAGGCTTGTGTATTTGCAGCCTAGAGACAAACAAAGGTCTGGGACCCCCTTCCCTCCCTTGTCTCTAGGCCTCTTCATTACCTCTCTCCGCAGTCGCTCCCAGAGGAGGTAAAAATTGGCACGGTCCCATTCTAAAAGTGCCCTCCTTGGTGGAATAAAAACTGAACTGACAAATAAAAGCAAAGGTAAAATCACTGCTTTTATGATTAAAACCTTCCCTTCCATCCTCAGTCCCCTTAATTCCCAGTACCCAAGCCTTTGTCTAACTTTCCCTGATAAGTCCGGCTAATTTGTAGTCCCTCCCCCATCACTGTCAAATTTGACACCAAGTATCTTTTGTTCAGCTTTGTTTACTCTCAGGGGGAGGTCTATTTTCTCTGTCTCAGTCCATGGTCCGTAAAAAATCGCCTGTGTCTTATTTCTGTTCAGTTGAGATCCTGAAGCCCGGCCGTACCTGTTAGCCCAAAGATAACTCCACTTTTGGATGAGTTTGGGAGAACTTTTTGTTTTTCTCCACCACCAACATACAGCCGAGGGCTCTGTTCGAAAACCTAGGACGCATCCTTAGAAGACAGGATTCGAAGGCCGATTACGTCATGGCGCGGCGCCGAGGTCTGGTCGGATTCCAAGAGTCCTCGTTATGCGGCCTTAAAATGCGTCCTTCTTTTTGCCCGATTTGAAGGACGGGTCTGATGTATCCTCGGTATTCTTGGATATCCCAGGATTCATTGCGAGACCAAGCAAGCTGTGATCAGAGTAAAGGTTACTTGGCACCGAACAGTGGTGAAAATTGGAAGTTCAGTTTAATATAATACAAGTCATTTAATAGTTCCGTCTGAGATTAATGAAAAATAGCTGTTTTAATGGTTATAGAGTCAGATATGAGGCAGTAAAGTTTGATTTATGTAAAGGTTTTAATCTGTTACTGTGTAAATGGGTTTGGCTGGAATTAAAGGACAGATTCTAATATATCTGCAGGGTGGGGACTACAAATCTGATAGGATTTTTATCTTTTTATTGCTGTTTTGCACAATATGCTTAACTACGTATTTTTTGTTGTTGAATATTAGAGATTTGCAGATATATTTTTTATAAATACATTGTTTAGATTTACTTATATCTTTCTACCCCTTTTATAGAATAGAATAGAAAATCCCTTTATCGTCCCACAATGGGAAAATTTACAGCAGCAGAAAGATTATTGAAAATGGTCACACAAATGTGGACCTTAGAAAAATGCATAAGAATAACATAATAGGGAAGAGTTAAAATATAAACAATACAATACTGTAAAGTGTTTTAACAACCTTGCCTTGCATGTTGTAGATGTCTACATTGTGTGCAGAATCTTTAGGAAAATTAGTATTTCAACCACATCATCCTTTTCATGCATGTTGTCCCACTCTAAGCTGTATAGCAGGCATCCCCAAACTCAGTCCTCGAGGGCCACTGTCCTGCAGGTTTTAAGGGTTTCCCTGCTTTAGCACAGCTGATTATCATGAATGCAGTAGAGCAGAAGCCTGTTAATCAGCTTTCAATTAAAATCAGCTGTGCTGGAGCAAGGAAATCTCTAAAACCTGCAGGACAGCGGCCCTCGGGGACCGAGTTTGGGGATGCCTGCTGTATAGGATTGAAAGCCAACTACCAATTAAGTAAATCAGGTGGTGTTTATCTATGTAACGAGAAGGGGTGTGGCCTAATGACATCAATACCCTATATAAGGTGTGCTTAATTATTAGGCAACTTCCTTTCCTTTGGCAAATGGGTCAGAAAAGAGATTTGATAGACTCTAAAAAGTCAAAAATTGTCAGATGTCTTTCAGAGGGGTGCAGCAATTTGGAAATTGCCAAGCTTTTGAAGCGGGGTCATCGCACAATCAAGCGGTTCATGGCAAATAGCCAACAGCGGCGCAAGAAGCTTGTTGCAAAAAGGAGATGCAAAATAACTCCCCATGAATTGAGAAGGATCAAGTGTGAAGCTGCCAGGAAGCCATTAGCCACCAGTTGTGCCATAGTTCAGAGCTGCAACATCTCTGGAGTGCCGAGAAGCACAAGATGCTCAATACTCAGGGACCTGGCCAACGTAAGGACAGCCGAAAACAAGGCCACCTTTGAACAAAACACACAAGACAAAATGTCAAGATTGGGCCAAGAAATATCTGAAGACTGATTTCTCCAAAGTGTTTTGATCTGATGAAATGAAAGTGAGTCTTGATGGGCCGGATGGATGGGCACCAGAGGGGGTACTGGAGAGTGCCCCTCCTGGGGACTCCCTTGTTCTTCTGGGGGACTTCAACGCTCACGTGGGCAATGACAGTGAGACCTGGCGAGGCGTGGTTGGAAGGAATGGCCCACCTGACCTGAACTCGAGCTGTGTTCTGTTGTTGGACTCCTGTGCTCGTCGTGGATGTCCATAACGGACACCATGTTCAAGCATAAGGGTGACCATATGTGCTCTTGGCACCAGGACAGATTCCCCCAGAGGAGCTGGCCCAAGTGGCTGGGGAGAGGGATGCCTGGGCCTCCCTACTGAAGCTGCTACCCCCGCGACCCGACCTCGGATAAGCGGAAAAAGATGGATGAATGGATTCCCACAATCCAATGTGGCACTAGCAGTCTTAATAATATGTTGGCCCTCTTTTAAAAAGTCCTAGGGCTCCTTACAGTGGCGTACACAGACATTTTGTGTTACTACGTTTTGACTCCCAAGATGGCACTTTAGCTCACATTTTGGCTTCTGAGATTGCACTTTACCACGTGTTTTGGCTCCCAACCGGGCCCTTTAGCAGTGTTTCCCACAGGATTTTAGGAGACTGTGGTGGGAGAGTCTCTGACCCTTGGGGGTTTTGCACATTTTTAAGCTTGGTGTATCCCACGTTAAGGGGAACGCCATTTTTTTTTTTCTACACTGGGCCCTTGATTTTACGTTATGACATCATTTTCTACTCACCAATATGAGTTTTGTGTCATTTGGAGCTGTTCTGAAGATATTCAGTTAGGTTATATCCAAGTAACGTCTTCCTATGGGCAACGACTTGAAGGCACAAAGTAAACTGTTCATAATTTATTCGTTATGGTACACCAGCATTCATAACATGTAGGCGAATCACTGTCCGCCAGACATCCGCAGTTATATATTTTTTATCTTTCTATTTTTTTAAAAACAAAGCAGAGTGTGTATGACATCATCTGCGTGAGCCGGCTACCATTCCTTCATCCTGTAACATAAAATCAAGGGGCCAATGTAAAAAAAAACAAAAAACAGCGTTCCCCTTTAAGTGCATTTGGTCCACTAAGCAGCCTACAAATCATTGTCTTAGAGAGGAAAAAACATAATGAACAGGTTGATTAGGTGACTGTTGCGTTATTCAAAATATCATTTCAAATTCAGTTATTTATTTTAGACCAAACAACATTTTACATTTACATCCCGCTCGCTCCCTGAGGGTAAACATGCTGTGGCTCTGACTGCAGCGCTGAGAGGGACTGCTGCGGGGTTGGGATGGGGGAGGCGCTCCACGGCAGCACCTGCTGCTGGAGGATAAGAGTAGGAACGATACGTGCTTTCACCTAAGAGTCTCTTAAAGCCGCCAGTGAAACCAGAAAAGTTGCTAGATTTTGTCACTAGTCGCTTTTTTGAAAAAGAGTCACTGGAAGGGTCTGAAAAGTTGCTAAATATAGCGACATAGTCACTGAGTTGGCAACAATGCGGGCGAACCGGGGCTGCATTTTAATAAAGGAGGGTGGGACACGCGCTTCGAAGAAAAAACTGGCACTTGGAGTTGGTCTCCGGGGGGTAGAACCGCTACTGACCATCTATGAGCGTGACGCGCCTTCTTCCTGTCGCTTGGTTATGGCTGTAAACAATTTGTCCCTATGGCGCTGGGTTACGGGCGGTATGAAAGTACAGCTGTGGAATGATCTGATAAACTGACAGATCTTTTTTTTGTTGTTGCTTTCTCTCTCTCTGTCTATATGAGACTGTGGCAGGCCACCACAGTCTTATTCATTAATGGGAAACATTGCTTTAGTATAAGTCTAGACTCATCAGAAGGTACTGTAACATTTGTTTTGGTACCCAAGGTTGCAACATTTTGGCCCTAAAGGAGGCACTTTAGCATGTGTTTTGCCCCCCAAGAGCTCACTTTAACATGCATTTTAGCTCCAGAGAGAACACTTTAGCACACATTTAGGCTCAGTGCGTGTCACTGGCTCCTAACTAAATTCAACTTAAATTAGGATTTGAACACTTGTGTTGATGTGTCAGTCATGAGAGAATCGACTCCCTGATTGCTCTTTAAAGTGAACAACAGGTGTTGAGTCCTGGTTTGGAGCTTTTTCTCACACTTTTTTTCCCTAGTTAGATATGTGACAGAGTTAGTAGATCTCATTTAATCCAATGATAAATCCACAGTTTCCACATATTATTCTACACAGGGATCTGTTTAGGGAACTGTAAAGAGAGAACTATGGGACGGTAACTTTGCAATCATTCTTTTTTCTTGTAACAGATTATCAGGGGAGAGCGCGAACGCAGTCCCCCACTACCAGAAATTATGCAGTCGAGATTCCCACATTTGGGGAATTCGCAGGGGTCAGCACAACCGGAGTGCAATGGCTGAGCCTCACCCTGGGTGAACCACCTTCTTGATCATGGTATCTCCCCTGCCAGGTAAGTATGAGTTGCTCAGCTCACACACCGGGATTCATTTCACACACACACTTAAATGACTAATGGTCTAAATACACCATCAACTAGCAGGACCATGTAAAGCCTGATGGCAGCCATCCTACACCAGTTAAAGTCTTTCTCACCTGCTTGGGTGTAAAAAAGGGCATTTTGGTTAGATATCAGTTTTTCTTTAAATACACTTAAGTTTCCTATGATGCAATGCTGCTTTAGCAAAGCTAAAGTAAACAAAGAATGTGTTCCTCCTTTTCCTTCATTTTTTCCTTTTCCTTGTAAAACTGCAACAATGAAACACGATACATATGAAGGATATAAATCTGTTTGTTGTGTAAAACTATTTTAAAACACCTTGGAGAGTTATTTCTCACACTGTTTTTTCTTGAGCGCCAAAAGTGTGCTTAGTATGTGACGAGTCATCTCAGTCTGGCTGAGCAGAGGGGGAGGGGAGGCAGTCGACCACACGGTAAAAGGAGGGAGGGGGAGACAAGAGAAAGACAGGAAGGGGCCACAAGGAGAGATGACATTAATGTTTTATTTTATTTAGTAGATTAGTGTGGAAAACATTTAAGTTTCATATGGTCACATTTTTCTATTTAAGTATAATTTAGCAGGTTGTAAATAAAGCAATATTAAATATACCAACATGAAAACGTCTATCTAATTGAGCAATACAAAGACCCAAGAAGTATTTAGGTGCCAAAGGAACAATCTCATTTTAGTGAGCCAAGCTAAATGAGCTAGTTCTTTCAATTAAAATGAAGTTTTCATGACTAGAACAAACTCTGATCCATAATGATGATCACTATTTGTAAACATTGTTTCTGACTGTCGATCTCTACTGAACCTTCAAATGAAATCCCAGAAAAGCCCAAACAGTCACCCACTACCAGAAAATCATGTACATAATAGGCCCAAGTGAGATATTAGTGAATATCATTTAGTATAATGTTAAATCAACAGTTTGCAGAAATTATTATACTTAGGGAAATAAGGGTCACATAAAGAAACATATGCATCAGTAATCTAACTTTTTTCTTTTAACAGATTATCAGGGGAGAGCGCGAACGCAGTCCCCCACTACCAGAAAT
>NW_015150798.1:781753-783180 GCF_000732505.1 Cyprinodon variegatus
AATGGTTAATATTGATCTTAGGGCTGTATTACTAGTCTGCACATTGAATATATACTGTTACATCCTCAACTTTCTGGAGTTATAACAAAAAATGTGGGGTAGTCAGTTCCATGCCTTCACAGTCATCCATCAGTTTCCAGTAATTTCCTAGAATCAGCTTCAAGCTGACCTTTAATTTAGTAGAACTTCAATCAATATCAACCAGCAGGAGATCACAAGTAATTTGACTTTGATCAGGGGGGTCATCACCGCTCATATTCTTAAAGAGCAAATTAGAAAAAGCTTCTAGCCAAATATTGTTTTACACAGATGAGGAATTTGTTTTAGTGATTAAGTTTTCAACCTTGCCCTGCATGTTTTGGATGTCTAAGTCAAAGCGCACCTAATTCAAATAATCACATGATTTCCTCAGCAGATATCAACCAATGCAGATGCCTGTTAATTATTCATATAACTCAGGTGTGTGGCAGCAGGTGAGACATCTAAAACATGCAGGGCAGGGGGTCCCTGAAGATAGATAAACACTCAGACAGACAAGGCTACAGTTGACATTAATACATTTAGGAATCTATAATGTGAAATGCACAAATGCTAGTAGAATTTGAGAATAGATAATAATTGTATAACTTTTATTTATTACCTGATCATGTTGCACTAATGAGTACTAATTTGTTATTAAATATTAGCCACTTTCTTCCAACAAGGAAGAAAGACACTTGCCTTTACTGCGATGCCACCTCTCCTAGGACGAGTGCTGCCCAATTCCTCGTCACCCTCTTGATGCTGCAGCATAGTTTCACGCCACTTCTGGCCATTGGGCTCTTCTTTAGGAGGAGTAAATTAAGTCTGAGACCTGTCAAAGCAAAAATAAGTTTTCTCTGGTTATAAATTCATGAATTTAGAGAAATATTATTTTCTAACTTTTCCAACCACTTTCTGTTTGTTCCCAAACTCTTCCTACTGCATTGTGCTGGCTAGGAGGGACGATCTTAGCCTCGTGAAACCATCCTGATCTCACGAGCAAATCCATCTGGCGGAGTCAGGTTAGGACAATCTTTGAACTGTGGAAAAACTTAAAAACAAAACCAGAGAATGAAGCACAGAGTATATAAAATACAGGAAATAAAAGCCAAAGATGGAATCAAAAATGTTACCAGAGGTGATTTTTGTGAACTGTAAGTTTGATGGCACTATAGCATATAGAGGGTAGTTATTTTAAAAGTTAATCAATGTTAAGAGTTTAAATATTACTTATTTAAATATATAAAACTGCTTAAATTGAAAGCCCTTTATTATATATATTATATTATAAGCCCCTATATTATATTATTAAAGAGCAAAGTTATTTTTATTCAACTTTTTTTTCTATCCTAGCAAAAGAGACTTTACTGAATATTTTGCTATTTAGGCTTTAGGACAGTCTTTAG
>NW_015150798.1:786181-787022 GCF_000732505.1 Cyprinodon variegatus
GGCAATCATTTCTATTGAAAGGGAGATGCTGAAATGTCTCCAACAAGACCCCCAGTGGTATGGACATGTAATTGATAAATTTGCCACCGAGACATCCAGGAGACTTGATTACTTTTTCAAATAAATTCAAAATGTTTAGGCCTTTTAAAATACTTGAAATTCCACACAGCCCATTCAAATGTAAAAGCATCATATTCAAAATCATTTCTGCCACCTTTGCTTCAGTGTAAAATCAACTGATATGCCCACACAAACTTACTCTAAAGACCTACTTCAGTTTATTACAAACAATGCAACCCCTTTAACAGTGTCTCAGCACCAAGCACCGAAATACAAATATAACGTCCAGATCTCTCTCTCTCTCTCACCACCGCCCACTTCTTCACCACCTGTCCTCCCTACTTTTTATGACCAAGATACGCCACTGATGTATATAGACCACCTCTTGAACAAGAAATTGGAGAAAGCAAGGCAGGTATAATCTTTTTTACCATTATAGTATTTTAGGTTTTCTCTATCAGCATGATGCCATATCTTAACATCAAGTAAAAGTAATATTAGAATATTACAAACTATTTCTTAAATCACAATTTCACAACAAAATATTTTCTATACCACTATTAAATAGATAAAGATCAATCAGATTGGAAAAAAGTGCAAAACTGAATGCTATACAGATTTCAACACAAATCAGGCAGAATATAACCATCATAGTTTACTCTAAGCAATCTTACACAGGAACAACTTATCATTTAACAGGTAGAGGGGGGTGCACCGTTCCTGGAAGTACTGCAATACCAGGTCGATGCGTGGAGTGGACGGAGCAAGCCCCTATTCCATC
>NW_015150798.1:788787-800607 GCF_000732505.1 Cyprinodon variegatus
TAGTCAAAACAACCCTGTTTTTGAGAGGAATGTCTCATGAACTTTTCTCGATATAACTTTGAACCACACATAATTTACACATTCTAGCCCTTAGCCTTATATTGGATTATATATATTATTGAGTTAAAACCTACTATACAAGGATGTATTGCCATATCTAATCATTTTAATTTACTGATAAGGATTTCCAACCACCTTCAACACTCAGTATTTTTCCCTTATCACAGGAGACAGGGCTTTCTAACATGTCTACAACACAAGAGACATGTTGTGCATGTCTGCCCTTTGTCTTGGCTATTGATAAGGAAATGTTCCAATCAATTCATAGTCAAAGCAGGTGTGGGGGATGCTTGGAGGGGCCTTTGCATTGCATTGCTCTGGAACAGGGGTTGATGATCACGAATGTAAGGTGTGGCTGTAAGTTGGAGGCTACTTGGATTCCTATTTTGATGATAATCAGAGTTTAGAATTGGTCGGACACACAGTATTGTGTGACCAGTGAAATGTGTGAATAGGTTACTTTAGTGCAATATGTAAACACTTCAAATCAAATCAAAAAAGTAAAACCCTGCAAATGATTCCATAGTTCTGTATTGTTGTTCATATATGGTAAATTCTGCTCCCCATTTGGCCCAATGTTACAATATTACAACATTTCTGTAAAAACTTACTAAAACATAACATTTTTGAAAACACTTTATTTTCAGCCTGAAAGGCCTCCTACCACAACATTTGAGTGGTTTAATTTTTTTTTAGTGTTTTTCTATATTTGGGTTTTACAGGGTTAACAGATAAGGATGTTTTGTTTGGGATGGAAAAATGTGAACTTGTCAAAACAGAATTTTTATATGTTATACATTTTTTTTATTATTTATGGTAAATATCATATTCACACCTCCAAATATTTACAATAAAAACCTAATTTCCAGATTAATATCTATATAGAATCCTTAGAATTTAGTTCAAATGCTAAAACCATGCAAATTATAACTGCCCTACAAGAATTATAACCCTCGAGCGTAGATTAGATTTGATTTTGACATTTTAAAATAATAGTTCTGTTCTGTAAAGCCCTATGTTGTTGTATATGTTTGTAATTATTAATACTCTATATTGTTCATGTATGGGAGGTTTTTTGCGATAAAAAAAGAGTAAATAAAAAAATCACTGATCTCTATTTACTCACTGGATTGCTGATTGCCCCTTGGTAGTAGGGCGTTGAAGTGAAGCCACCGGCCGCCGTATTGCTACTCCCTACCTGCAATGTAAACAATATGTGCGCTACAGTATTGAACAAAGATGATGTTCTAATTTTCAGGGGGACTTAAGACTTTTAGTAGCATAAGTAGATTACTTTGATTTATAATTAAAAAAGATAGGCCCATCACATTGCATAGTGATTATGAAGTCTTAAAATCATGTAATAACAAAATTGATGTGTTAATGGAGCTTGATAATACTGAAATGCCAAAAGTACTATATTAATGATGTTCATGTTATATACATGTGTTGATGACATTATTGTTGTTATAACATATTACATATAATTTAAAAATTTTACATAAGACTGAATTACAAGTACATGTCTGCTAACGCTATTGTATTTTCCTACTTGTAAATTGTGCATGAATGATGGCATATACTTTTATGCTCTGTCTATGAATAGCCTTTAAAAATGTTAATGTCAATATAACACGTGATATTTTTCAGCACATGACTTTTTCAAATGAGAAATACAACAAACAGTACAAAAACGACTGCATCATCCACTTAATAAAGAATTACTATATAGACATTTCCCAGTGAATTACTTTCTATTTTCTAAGGTTAAACACAAAGTCAAATGTCTTCGAGTCAGTCCGATAGCCAGACTAATGTTACGCTACATATTATAATATAGGACACATTGGCGTATATGTGGCTTTTCTTGTTTAGTACACCCACTGACTCTAAATTACCTGTGAAACGTTTTCCCACAGCTGGCAAACTGCTTGTTTTTGCAGTCAAATGCCACACAAGTAGGCATTTTTACTGCACACTTGGTGTGAGTGGGGAATACTAACATGCCGGCCAGTGGCATCACTTTTTCGGGCAATCAGCAATTCAGTGAATAAATAGAGATCAGTGTTTCTAACAAACAAAGTATTTATGGATCAGCGCTTTTACGGTATGTTCTTTTAGTGTGCCTCCTTTAACCCCCAAAAAAAGACGACATACAAAGGACTGGGTTCTGCTGGAGGTTTAATTTTATTAAATGTTTATATGTAACAAAATATAAAATAAAATAATAAGAATTATATTAAATACAAATAAATAATATCTTAGCTGATTAAGCTTTCTAAATACAGAATAGTTTTATTGAATTATTAGTAATGCTTGCATACTCCCCTTAAAATTGAAGTTTATTTCAGCTGAACAACTGGTGTCTTAGTCAACAGTAATAGGAATAAACAGTGATTGATTGACTGACTTTATTGATCTCACAGTAGGGAAATGTATTTTAAAGAAAAGAAGGTGCCAAAGAAAGAAAAAGGTGTAGGGGATATATACAGTGTGCCCATGTATGACAGCTTTTTTTTTTTTTTTTTTAATAGGGTCATTATACTGGGTTATTGAGCAGGGGGTTTACATGGGTATTTATATAGATTGATATTTATATTTATACATACCTGTATATCAGTCCAGAGATGTTGCCTCTGATTACAGATGGCAGCGCTAACCAGCTTCTCATTGCGGTTGGCCCAGAATCACGGTTAAAGAAGCATTTTATACAACTCCAGTGTTCCTCATCATTGTATCATAAACATTTGTAAATGAGGAGACATCCATGGCTCCATATCTATCTGACAGAACAGAAAAACTGACCTAATTACATAAACTACTTGGGAAAATATTAGTTTTGACACAAAACAGGCAGGCATTATTAGGGCTTAACAGACTCACACATCATCAATTAAAATAATCTTAACAGACCTTTTGGTCTTTATTCGAAAATTTAAATATATATAAAATCTTAAGCTTCATGAAAAGGGGTTACCAATATTTAAAAGAGTGAGATTATTCCTACTCCATCACTACAAAGTCAAACTATGCACAAACCCAGTTAAAATGTGTACCAAAAAGTGGAAGCACCGTTAACAGATATAAGGACTTAGGTGTAACATCACCTTAAAACTAAGAAAGTAGAGCGCATATGATTAAAGAGCTTTCTGGCTGAGCTGCAGATGTCTGATCAACTTTGTAGACAGAGCTGTGAAAACACTGTTGCAGAAATCAAATTTACTTAAGTTAAATGCATGATTTTTTATTGTTTGATCCTGCTGTGAGATTAGTCATTTAATGCTGAACAAGTCTGAAGGTTAATTCTGTAACTGCATATGTGCATATGTGCATATGAAGGTTTAGGTCTGAGTTGAACCTCATCACCTTTTTCTAACTGAAGCGACGGAAGCTGTCTGCAAAGTTTTAAGAGTAAACGGGGCTCCTGGTCCCTCCATAAAAGACATTTCATCCCAGCACTGCGTGTCCTGAGCTGTAACATCATCAGAGACCATTGACACCCCCACCATGGACTGTTCACCCCCGCTGCCCTCTTTAAAGAGGTTTTGCAGCATTCAATGCAGGGCAAGCAGGTTCTGTAACAGTTTTTTCCCCCACGGCCATCAGACTGCAGAACTGTTGAAAAAACTCTAAAGTCACAAATCAAAACTCTGCATCACACTGATAACACCATATGTAATCTCAACTCAGATGTCTTCTACTGCATTTTAGCACTATATATATTTATTTTTGCACTGCTCTGAAGTTCCACATCAATGCCTTTTTGGACCATGTCTCTCCGACACTGTTAACAATTGATCACTGCTGCACTTTATGCATGGAAATGTTCTTTTTCACTGCTAAGCTGTTGCTCATTCACTGTCTGAAAGCTGTATAAAACAAATTTCATTTTTAATTTAAGAGTGTATACACTCTGTGTATACAAAATGACAATAAAGTTAGTCTAAGTCATATTGTGGTCGGGTCTTGGGGGTAGTAGCTTCAGTAGGGAGGCCCAGACATCCCTCTCCCCAGCCACTTGGGCCAGCTCCTCCAGGGGAATCCCAAAGCATTCCCAAGCCAGCTGAAAAGCATACTCCCTCCAGCTTGTCCTGGGTCTCCCTCTGGGTTCTGATGGTGTCAAGGTGGACAAGACGTTGAGTACAGGGAGTTGATTAACTGCTTTGTAGCATGGGGTGGAAACAATCATCTGATCCTGGATGTAAACAAAACAAGGGAGATGATTGTAGATTTTAGAAGAAACAAAAACAAGTTGAATATTGTTAACATCATGGGAGAAGAAGTTGAAGTGGTGGAAGAGTATAAATACCTTGGTGTTCACCTGGACGACAAACTAGACACAACTGCGAAGCCGTCTACAAGAAGGGACAGAGGAGATAGTACTTTCTGAGGAAGCTTAAGTTCTTCAGTGTTTGCAGCAAGATGCTACATATCTGCTATATGTCTTTTGTGAAGAACCAAAAACCTTACAAATTACTGCAACATTTAATTTCCCTTTAGGATTTAATTAAGTAATGTTCCATTGATTTATTTTTCTTGAAATTAAGTGTAACATATTTATTTACCCTGTCCTAAAATAGAGGAACATTCTAGGGAACAAAAGTAATGGGCTCTATGCATGCACCACTTCACTTCCATGCTTTAGACAAAGTTTAAGAATAAGAACTAAACATGATTTTTTTTTTTACTTCGTGTAGCCTTAAGGACGTCTTGTTCAAAATGCTATCATCGTCATTTGAGTAGCAGATTTGAGAAACTGATTTTTAAAGTTTGGCAGATTAATAAAAAAAAAATGGATAATTCTAAATCTGATACACGAAAGCATAAACAGTCATTCTTGTGTAAATGTTACTCAAAGCAGACTATTTTAGCGGGTATAGTGCTTTAATGCAGAATTAATATAAGCTGGATCCACTTTTTACGAGCGGACATTGAAAGCATCACGTAATGAGCTCGAGCCGAGGCGGGGTGGACGCTGAAGGCGGGCTGCTGGTCTCAGAGCTTCCGTGGAGCTCCTCCTGACAGCCTGGGTTTATTTTGAGGGTCGTAAAGTAAATTTACACCACCGAAGAAAAAACCCTTCATCTCTGAAGCGACTTTTCAGAGAGGAGCTACCTAATCTCGTTGAGAGAAGAAAGGCTCCGCGTTTTACCTTGGAGGAGCGAAAAAAAGGTACATTTTAACTGTTTTCATCCGAGCTCCAGCTGGAAATCCCTCCGCAATGATTGCAAACCGACCGTTACTGCCAGATGAACATCTGTATATCATAAGGAGATTTGCTCCTTAACAGTTGTCTGATTTAGCCTCTCTTTTAAAATGTAATGTTAAATTGATCAACTCTACTAAAATGATAATAAACCCGACCCCTTCAAAGTAAAACTTTATTTTGTTACTTTTTATCTGCTTTGTTCAGTTTAATCATGGTTTCTCCTCAAACAATATCAATTAGCCGTTTAATCTGTTGAGACAGAAGACATAATCAGGATGCTTTCAATTTCCCTTCACAATTTTTAAGTAAACTAATTTAATTTTTCATTTTTAGTTTTATTTCGAAATTACATTTTCAAATTTCTTCACATATCTAAAAGATGCAGTCTAGCTGGATGGATTTTAAGCTAAGATGCTTCAGCCTTTACCCAGAAATAATTAAATTACCTTTTGTGACATTTCAACATCTACTTCTGGTTGTTGTTTAGCTCTTACTGAAACCACACCCATCATTTGCTGTGTTTCTGTGGCTGTGTTCAATTGATGGTGGAGGCTCAGAACAGCCCAGGATGCTTTATTTTATATTCAGTTTTATTTATTTTTAAAGCGACATGCCAGGGTAAATTCATTGCTTAAAGTGATATGAAAGAAGGGAATGAAATCAACTGTGTCATCCATCCTTTTGATGAGTCATTTCCAGTCATGCTATTTAGCAGGTCTTATTATTCATTTCTGACTTTTCTGCTCTAACACACTCTGGGGGTTTTCAACAATCCCTACTAATCTCTGCTTGATTTTAAGTGTTGTGATTTAATCATTATCACCAACTTCCTCTTTTATTTTGTTATTGTAACTTGTTTTTGTTCTGATGTTTGATGTTATTTCTTCTGTATTATAATCAGGGTGTGTTTAAAAAACAAGCAAACATAATTAACATTCTCTTAAAATTTTAAGGTGGGTTTAATAAATTCAAATTCAAAATGAATTGATTTTCGAATTCACAAACTGCTGAAAATACATGTAGTTCAATTTAGATTCTACACGGTATCAATCTGGCTTTATATATATATATATAAGCATCCCAATCTAAAAGCAAGTGCAAGATTATTAATTTAATCTTTAAGAAAGAGATTTTACTAACACTTTCCTTTTCTGTAAACTGTATTTCTGTATCTGTTTGCAAAACCTCTATTTTCATCATGTTGTTAACTTCTAATTTGTTAGAATTATGTTAAAAATCAAATTTTGTTAGAAAACACAGTTTAAGTCTGTGTTTAGTATTTGCTTTTATACTTCAGTCAAAATGCTAATTTTTATCACTGCAAGGTGTCTTATTTCATATATTAATTTATCCTATTTTACTCACTATAAAAGTTTTCACTCTGTTTCACCTGCAAGGCCACACACTTCTCCAGCGTGAGGATGGTTGTAGACCAGACATTGCTTCTTCCCATAACAAACCAGATTCTTTCTCAAGGTTTATTCATAACATGTTACTGTTAACCAAAGTGTCTGTAATTTGTTTTGACTACTTTCCATTGTTGTAAGTAAGGGGGAATGAATCCTGCTCAGGCAGAACAGGGCTGAATACTGTGCCATAAGGGCTGTATGATGAACTGTCCTCTCTTTGCAAAGATATATGATTAATTAAGTGCCGACTGGGTGAAATCCATCGATCTCCGTTTATTTAACTAGGATGAATAGTTGAATACTTGTTTCCCAATACAAAGGTTTACAATGTTCTTAAATGTTGAATATCAGACAACATATAAAACAGGAAAGTGTTTTTAAAGTATTTGTATTTCCACTTTATTTTCCATCCTTTTCCCTTAAATTCTCATCCGTCCATCTCGTTCTTACATACATCGATCTGTCTGTCTGGCACTTATGCGTCAAATCATCAGTCCATTTTTCCATTACCTAAAACCTAAAAACATGTTTATTATCATTACCTATGCGTCTCATCCCCCTTTTATTTGACCATCTGCTCATTTCTCCATCAGCCTGCCATAGTTAAAGTTTGATGACAGTAGAAAAATCAGAAATGTTATTTAAAATGATCTTCAGAAAGACGGAAAACTCAAATTTGTTGCTAAAACACACAGATATACCTTCTTTCTATAAATCTGTTTCTCTGTGTTCTGTTCACTATTCTCTCCACCTAATTACAAGTTGCATTCCACGCCCTTAAAGGTGTAGTGGAGGATTTTCACGAATTTTTCAAAAGACATGTCCTCTCTATTAAAAAAAAAAAATGCGTGCGAGAGAATGCATTAACCCCTTTCTCCTCGTGCACACTGTTTAAAAGTTACTATTTGCATGGCTCATATAAGCTTACCGTCCAAAAGATTGGCAATTTTTCCACCTTGTCAGACTCAACCATTTTTCCTTGTGCACGCTCTGTTTAAAAGTTAGTATTTGCATGGCTCATACAAGCTTACTGTCCAAAAGATTTTCAGTTTTTCCACTTTGTCACACTCGCCACCGCCAAGAGAAAATGGGGACGAGCACGTAGGACGGCCTTATGTAAACATATCACCAGAATGGCTGAAAATCAGGACCAATATTTTTGATGATCCACTTGGAAAAAGTCCATCCTCAGAACATGTTCAACTTATTAATAAAGCAATACACCTCATGTGTTAATCCGAATAGTTCTCACTTAGTCCTTTTTTCCACCTTTTACGATCAGCAGACAAACATGACTGTACGCCGTCACCACCTGCTGGCAGTACTCAACTCGTTCATCAGCTTTGCCGCTTGTGAGGCTTTAGCTTGATATTCAATGAACTCCAGCATTCATATGGTATTCTGAGCACCACTCCTGTCTTATTCCTTCAGACATCTAATATTTGTTTTTGTGTTTTTCACTCCTGACTTTTCCGCTTTGTTTTCAGTCCCTCCACCAGGGAAAAGCTGACTGCTTGGCTCCATCACCTCCTTGTTTACTCCTTTCTAGGGCTGCAACAAAAAAGTATTTTGTAATTCTATTAAACTGTTGATTATTTTCTCTATTAATCGATTAATAATCGGATAACAAAATGTTCCTTGAAGAAAATTATGTTACGAAATTAAACATAGCAAAACTAAAACTTTTCCACTTCAGGAGTTCTGGAAAAAGCATAATGATAGAGGAAAATCCTTTTTTTTTCATCTTAAATTCAAAATGTTTACATATTTTATTTTACAATTTTGTTATAATTACTGCTCCAAGTGCGTTGCTCTGTCAGCTAAAGGCATATTTTACAGACACTATACTGCAGTTAACGATTAATTGATTACTAAAATAGTTAACGATTATTTCAATAATCGATAAATCACAATTAATTGTTTCAGCCCTACCCCTTTCATTACTAATCTTGGTAAATAAATTTGGAAAATAAATAAATACAGACGATAAATACAACTACAGATGTATACATAAATACAGAAAGCTTTTAAGTTTACTTAGAAAAAAACAACACACAAAACACAGAACAATAAGCCAACAGGGCAACATTACTTAATTGGACAACCTTTTTAGGAACCAGAGGGAGCTATCAGTGCAGAAATTCAGGTCTCTTTGACACTGATATAATTAGTGACTGCTATAATAAGCCTGTTTTAAGTTTCTCTTTAGTAACCATTTGCTGTTTATATGAGACATAGTTTCTGGTTTATAAAATATACTTTTTTTTTTTTTTTTTCCTGTTTTGTTGGTTTTGCTTTTCCAGTTATGCGAAACCTGTTGGAATATACCCATCCTTGGGACATTCAGAGGAAACAGATTCTTTGTTTACAGCAATAGATGTTTGGTTACTTGAAAATAAATTGTTGCATTTTATCTACAAAATATTTGGACTAGGCTGCATATATGTGAAGCCTAAAAACAAGCCTTTCCTCCGTCAATTTAATCTTTTAGTTTTATAAACCGATGTACAAAATGAAAGCGGGATCAAATAACCAGCAGGTGTCCTGCTCAAGCATAGTCCAGATTTTTAGTTTAGGAAAACAATGAATGTTTTAAAGATATCTGAACCTCTCAGGACCTCCTGGCATTTAGCAGCATATCCTTGTTGTTGATCCTTATCCACACATCATGGGAGGTTTTGCCTGCAGTGTGTTGGCTTAAAGCTTAAACAGCTTCAGGAAGCTCACGCCCTGCCTGCTCGCTTATTTTGTCCAGATAGTTCCTCAAAAATCAACACACAGAAATCCCTTTATAATGATAAAAAGTGTTGGAGCTGCTGGTTTTTGCATAGGGAAAATCTCAAGCTTTGCATTTCATTGTGTGCAGGGGGGATGGTAGTTCCATATGAAGGCCAGTCTTATGCTGCTCTGAAGAGGCGGTGCAGGCAGAATGGAAGCCTGTTTGAAGACCTCCTGTTCCCGGCATCCGACCAATCTCTGTTCTACCAGAGAAATCGCATCGGCAATGTCGTCTGGAAGAGACCCCAGGTGAGAGAGAGAAAAACAAAGCTACCTAGAGCTAAGGCTGTTCCTAGCTAGGGTTTTCTACCAAAGAAATCTCCATGTTTTCTTTTGCCCTCAGGCATTCTACTGTACATAAACATCCTGTAAGGAATACAATGCCTTAATTATAAACAAAAGATATGAAGACTTTGCTTTTTGTGTCGTTTGGTAAAATGATTTCCAGAGAAGATGGTACAATAAACAGAGCAGCTGTTGAATATGGAGAAGAATTTGAGGAATTTCTTCTAACCTTTCAGAAATCCAAACTGCAATAAGACCATTATTGTATTTATTGTTGAAACTTATCTCTGAATTAAAACTGTTTACTTCCTCCTAATCCTTTTAAAATTCTAGGTCGATGTACTCATGTCACTGAAAAAATGAGAATGTTACTCTGACTGGAAGATACTTCAAGCCTGTGAACTTTTATCAATGGACTGTAATGTTAAGTTAATTTTGCATGTCCCAACAAATCTTGAAGGGTTATTTGAAGTATATGTGACCTACTATAATTATCAGAAAGTTCCTGGCTCAGCTGATGTATAAAATAAAATTTAAATCATAGGCAAATGACAAACGTTTACGAATATTTTCCTCAGGCATAATTTATTGCTTGATCGGTTAAAATGAAAAGGATTAGCTCAAAATCACATATTCTAGCCTTGTCTAACTGCCTCAGAAACTCCGTCATTTCTTGCATTTTGCCTAATTAAGTTTATTTTTTTTTTAAGTGCAGCAGCAGTTTATGTTGCTGCTGCACCCTGAAATGTGACACTCCTGAAATTATTGCTGTGCGATTTCCATAAATACATTTATCTTATCCATCCCGATGTTTAACTAAAGCCGTATCTTGGAAATAAAAACACACCCATATAATACACCCAGGAAGTCAGTGGAGAGATGGTCACAGGTTTGGAGGGCAGATAATGTTTAGTTAAAGGTGATTAGAGGCACACCTCGGGGCATTTCCCTTCATCATAATTTCTACGCACCATGGCTGAACATTTTTCTTGGTTTATTCTTCACAAAACATATAAAATAATGTTGAATTATAACAATGATGCTGCCTTGCTTGTTTTATTTTATCCTCCAGGGCTCCATAGAATATAAATTAAAAAAACTACCACTAAATGCAACGTTGCCGGCATAAATGCTTTTTCTGTAAATCATTAATAATATGAGTAAATACATAATAAACAGGCGGCTTAAAGTGCAGCAAGAAATCAATGTTACTGGTTTGTTTAGAGGGTGATGAGATAGTGGAGAATATTTTTATGGTACGTGTGTAAAATGACCCGTTCACTAAGGTGTCGGGTGATCAAACCTACAGAACGTCTTTATTTTTCCTCCATCTTTGAATTCTTTAGTTTACTATTTAGCGGAAAACCTTTCTGTGTTTAAAAAAACAAAGAAAAAGCAAAGTACAGTAAATAAGCTTATTCAAAACTAAGAGCAATAAAGTAATCCTGAATAATAAAGTAAAATCACATGTGCGGGTCAATAGGAATAAATAAATCCAACTAAGAAAACAAAGTCGTAAAATGATTTAATAAAACAATAAAATCCAGTCATGGAGATAAAAGGATAATCTGTGATCACCTCCACATTTCAACCGAGCCGTTTGCACCGAGCCGGTTTTCTGGCTGCTTTGCTATAGCTTTTTTTTTTACTACTTCCTCTCCTCTGTGGCTTCTGTCCCGGTAAACTACTGCTAACCTGGTGGCAAAGTGCTGCTGGACCAGAGAAAAGAACCACTTTCACTGGCGGCTAGAGGCAGGGATTTCCTAATACAATGTTAATATTGTAAATCTGTCAGATATCAGCTTAAAAAAAATGAGTTTAGGAATTTATCAGCCTGCACCTACAACAGGGGTCTTGAGGATAATAGAATGTGCAAAATAAGGAATAAAAATATGATTCTTGCTCATATGGTATCAGGTCAACATCGCTCAATACTCACAGGAAAAGGTTGCATCAGGACATCCACAAAAATGACGCCACTTTTCAAACAAACAAGCTTTATGGGTCTTCAATTTTATATTTTAGGTTCTGGCGAGTTGCAGGTATATCAATATATATAATGAACTCAATTCTGATAGA
>NW_015150798.1:800895-828341 GCF_000732505.1 Cyprinodon variegatus
TTTCATGATCCAGCCTGTGGTGTGAGCATCCAGCTGAACCTGTCTTAAAAAGGATCCAATCTGCCTCAACTTGTTTTTGATCAGATGACAGGAAAGTGAGACTGAGTGACACCAGGGTAGGAAAACCTAGAAAGATTTTGTTCTAGTTATTATCTATAGAGAAAAAAAAGCAAAACAAAAGAAAAATGTTAGAACACAAAGGCTGAAATATGATCCCTTCTTTACAAAGCATTCAGCATAGCTGAAAGAGTGGCTAATTCGCCTGAGAGCTACCGTACAGCTGAGGACGGCTCCTTTTTCCTGGTTTTAGACTTTCGTGGAACCATAAGTTCCCCTTCTAGGAATCAGAACTCAGGCTGCAAGTCTGAACTGTCTATGAAAACACCAAAAACTCTGAAGTCTCTGAGTTACAGTTCATCTTTGTTTTCTGTACTATATTAAGAGCCAATTTACCAGGATTCTATGTTGTTGTTTCCATGACCGGAACGATGTAAATGCTTTTGAATGTTCTCCAAGTTTTATATTTGGAAAGTAGGCACTGATTAGAGGCAACAGAATCCATGGTCTACAACATCTGCTTCTGTTTCTCTTCTGTTTTAAATACCAACAAGACCTCAGAGTTTGAGACATTTAAAAAAAGCCACCAGTGCCTGTTGCCTCATACTGGTTCTGCTGGGTGTGTGCCTGTGGTTTATCCTAGCTCTGGTATTTGGTTGCTCTCCAGGTGCTCTGCCTCACATTCCCAGTGGCTTTTTTTTTTCATTGTTGAACTGTATATTTACTCTTTACTCTGTTCTTAATGATTGACTGAGTGTTCTGGGTGACACCCTGTCCAGCATTTATCCACACCAACAGTAGCAGACTTTAATGCTCTAGATTAATCACATGCAGATAATTACTGTTTGGGTCAACCATCAACGATTAATACATTTAAAGAACAATTTCTCAACCTAGAAATAGATCTGTTCGCCACAAATGAAATTTTGTATACTAATAGCATCCTGCCTCTTTCCTATCAGGAGTTAAGCAGCGACCCTCACCTGTTTGTGAATGGGATCAGTGCTCACGACTTGCATCAAGGCCAACTGGGAAACTGCTGGTTTGTTGCTGCCTGTTCCAGTCTGGCTTCCAGAGAAGCACTCTGGCAAAAGGTGAGGGGTCAACGCATCTCAGATTCATGCAATAGAAGAAAAATGATTATGCATATACTGCTAAAAAAAGTTATGTTTTTACTGAAACCTCTGATCTCTGCGTTAAGAAATAGCTATAGCATATGGTTACACTCTCCTCTCTACATCATGCGGCGTGTCTTAGCTTTTCACTTTTCTCTATAGAAACTCTTTACAAATGTTTGGTATTTATGTTGGTTTGATGTTAGAGTATTAAACCATGTATCAACTCACCTGCTGTTCTTAAAGACGGGACATAGTAATGAGTGTTTAGTATTTCAGTAAAAAACAATAGAAATGGATGCTGCTCATATGAGTAAACATCCACTGTCCACAAGGTGGCTCCTGTTACTGTCTAATAACCCTGCTGCTCAGAGGCTGCATTAACATATGTGTGAGCATATAATGAGACACTTTGGGTGGGCAAGTTGAACGGTTTGAACTGTTGCTACAAATTCTGATGAAAAGCTGCTTTCACCTCTTTTGGCGAAAACAACATAATTTTATCTCAGTGGATCAATTAAATCTGTTTCTTTGTTTCTTTTTTTTCTTTGTTTCTTTCTTTCTTCATCTCATTCAGATCTTAAAATTGATTTATGTTTATCTTTTATTCAAATGTGTAAATACAAAAAAATCCTCTTTTGGAAATGGGATAAAATGTAGGTTCTGAAACATCTTGTGTTTATAACTTCTTTTATTTTTCTTTATTTTTTTGTACAAAGGCTAGAATATGTCAGCTCATCCAGTTATTAGTCTTTGTACAAAGATTGCGCCCTCTGTTGAACGAAAGTAAACACTACAGTCTGAATGGAAGTCAATAACACTTCTGGGTTGCTTGGTGTAATAAAAGCATAAAAGCATCTTTTGTAAACTTTAGGTATTTGAATACCATGTCACACAGGTTGATCAAATACCTTCTGATTTTCTGCACTATATATAAAATAAAATAATTAGGGGTTAAATGGAGTTAAGTAGAAAAAATTGAGAAGATTTTTTTTATATATTTTTTTTTTATTTAACAGTGATTTTTAATGTTTTTATTAGGTGAAGTTAACAATTCCCTTTTTAATCTTTCTACTAGTTAAATTTATGGCTTTTAATTTGTGTTTGTTGTATGGAGGATTTCAGCCAGGCATCAAAGACACAGTGTCTCAATTTCAAAGGTGATGAACCGTAATGTTCATTAACAGTTTAATAGTAACATACATTTACATTGCCAGTTTTTTTTTCTTCTAAAGAGGATTGTGATTTATGCACTTACAAAACACATGGCTTTTATTTGACCTGAGTTTCAGGAGGTTTAGACCTAAACCCCCAGAATTTACCTTAACTGCTATTTAAACTATAGCTTTTGCAATGTTTCTTGTGCTGGTTTCCACTGTGCTGTTATAGTGCTTCTCTTTGAAAACATGTTCAGTGTTTTAGGTGTTAAGTGTTTTTTGTTTCTAAAAAGGAAGTGGACTGTTTCTGAGTTACTTTTGTTCTTTGTTTCTAAAACTCTTTGGCTTTATATTTAACCCTGTGTTCAATTGCTTTTCAAGTGTTAAAGGTGAGAAGGCTTTTTCTCTCTTCTTAAGGAGCTCAATTATGATTACAAAAGACATAATTACTGTTATCATTGTAAAAGACAGAAGGGTACCTTTATGGATCTATATTTTATTTGTATCTGCTACATCAATCTTAACTATATTTATTCTATTTGCTGCCCTACGTTGCACTTTTTCCCCACTTCATTACATTTCCTGGTGGGTGCTTTGTGTCTGGCCTTTGTGAATTGTGTGTTTCCTCTGTGTTTTTTTTCCACTGTTCCCTCATTTGTCTCAGAGGTCCCCTGTAGCTCTCAGTTTTCCATTGGCTGAAAGGAAACTCAACTCTTTCCTGGTGTCATTTTGTCTCTGTGGACCTAACAGTTGTCTAGAAAATATTTTCTTAGTTAGTTTTGTTATATCTATATTTATATATTGTTTAAGCCAAACAAGATGGTTTTTTTAAATATATATATGAAGTTTTTTAAACATGTTCAAACATATATACATTCAATATGGCTGAAATCATCTTTTCCCATGGATAAATATACAAAGATAAGAGCTGTATATTTTTCTTCTTGTCAGTACATTTGGAATAATATCCTTTAAACCCAGTAAGCTAATTAAATGAATTCAGATTTATCTTTAATCTGATTCATGGCTCAGATCATTAGGCAGGCGCTCTCTTCTGACAGTGATATCTGCTCTAGTTTTGACTCTTATTCTCTTTCTTTGAATATACTTCCAGTAGAGTGGAATTGATTTCTCCTAATGAGAGCTCTTAAAACTAATATAGAAGAAGAGACAACAGACAGAGAAACACAAAACCATAACTTCATGTTTTTGCTTTGGTAATTGTCTAACCTTTGCAGGCTTAATTTTATTATATTTTATTTTTTTACACTTGTGTAGAAACAGTTTGCTCTATGAATAAGAATGGTTTCTACTTTCAGAGACTGTCAGACTTTTAAAATTCTCATTCTTTGCCCTGTTCACCAGTTTGGATCTAACATGGGTCTTTAGAATCGACATTTTGCTGGAAACTGAAACTGACCCAGACTAATAAGGATGTTATCAGTTAAGCCTGATTTTAATGTTAGTGTTGTTACTCTTACAATAAGCATATTTTTTAATCTACATTACATTCCTTTCTATAAAGTATGCTCATATCTCCTTTGGGTGAAGAGAATTTAAATCTTAGCTTTTTTGACACATTGAACCGAAGATGAAACATATTTCATTATAGTAATTGTCCCCTCATTAACTCTCTTATCCAAATGATCTTATTTTTTTTTTAAATCTCCTTCTGCACCCACTTTACCTTTCACTGTCCTTACATTTCTGTTATATTCTATTTCTGTTCAATGAAAGACAAGATTAATGTGATTAAATAGACATATTTGTAAATTCTAACATTTACCTAAATAGCCAACTAGCATTTTGACTCCTTATCATTTCTCTGTACTGATTGCATGGTCCTTGTCTCATGTTTGTGATTTGGATTATTTTATCTTTTTTTTTTAAATGGGAAAACACAAATATTATGCAACAGAATGAAAATAACAGCTTAAAATAAAAACAGTGTGGGACAATGGATCCAGTAGTTACATGTGGAATATATTAAACTGGGAGTTTTCCCAGACAGCTTTTATCTTTCCAACACAATACTGATATTGCAGCTTTGATTTTTGACACTACACAATATCAGCACGAAATTTACACACCTTATTTAATAGTAAAATGTTAGAAAAGATTTGATCAAGTGATAACTTGATATTACTCCGATAACAGTTATCAGCAACAGTTTATGTTAATCAATATATTACATAAACTTTACATTTAAACACGAAGATGTTTAACAATTGAAAGAAAATGTATCAATTTTAAAGAGAGATATGAGATATCAGAGATCCAATTTAGTGCACTTTACATGGAACAGTTTTTTTCTTTCTTTTTAGTGCTTATTTGTTAATAAATAATGTAATATATACTGTTACCTTTTTTTTTTTTTAAACAATTTTTATGTCTAGGGTAAGACCTTTACTCACATGGCAAGTTATACGGTTAATTTAAAAAACATTTTATTCAGATCGGTATGGGATATCATATCAACTGATGCATTCAGCCCAGGTATTTTGGGTCTGGTAGGAAAAAACTGAATCGGTGCGTCTTTACTTACTCCACTAGTGTAGCACCTGCTAACAGAGTAGCATATACATATAATCATGTTGGCTCTGTGTGTTGAATATGAATAATGAAGCTGAATCCCAGAGGGAAACGCTTCAGCTTTTCAGAGAGTTTAGACTCTTGATGGTCTTTGCCAGTGCCATCAAACATAAAGTTAGAGAGAAGGAAAAAAAAACAGAGAGGTAGAAACTATATGAACACTTTATTGGCACGTCACAATACAGCAAAGGGATCAGTGTTATACATGGAAGAAAATATTTTGTCAACATGAGAAACTTTGCATCTAATGGAACATACTGCTTTTTTCTTCATGTTCTAAGGCTTAACATAATATACACATTTCCCTCGGTGAGGAGAACAGTTTTTTTGTTTTGGGTTAAGGCTAGAGGTGCCCATGTGTTGTTCCATCCAATTACATTAAAAGTGCAAAGAAAAGATCCCTGAAAGCCAAAGGATTGAAAGTATATTTTAAGGTAGAAGACATTTGTGGCAGTTTGAATCATTTTAAACTTTTGTTTGATAATATTGTTGTCAGATCAGAATGTGAAAAGATAAAGGATCAGTTTTACTGTAAATCCTGCTTTATTCCTCTGCTTTGTGTCGCAGCTCTTAGAAAGAAAGAGAAACAACAAGCAAAAAAAAAAGTCTATGTTGCTTTATTTTCTGAAAAACTGGTCAGATTGAGTCGATGTCTTATGAAGTGTGGAGTGGAAAAAAGCATTTTGTTTTTGCTATGTCAGCCTTTGTTTCTGTCGCTCTCCCTCATCCTTCCCAGTGAAGCTTTCAGAGGCTGTTTAATTTAGCCCCCCCCCCCCATTGATCTCTGTTATCCATCAGGTCAGTAGTATGCATTGTGGATATTTGGGATTTCATCCACTCCTGTTTACTTACTAACAAATGCATTTCTTTTAAAATCACAATAAAAAAAAAGGATAAAAACTAAACATAAGTTCAACAATTTGACACTAAATAAAAATAGCTGGTTACCAATGACAATTTCCTTGGTTTTATTAATCTGGTTTAATTGTTTTGTTTTTTATCCGGTGTTCCAGAAGTAGCTGCAAAAATCCACAGGTTGTTTCTTCCATGACTTGCCTTTTATTTTATTATTTTCTGTTTTCTCAAGTCAATTGTGTGTACTTTATTTTATCTTCTGCTTTATAAAATAAGTTAAATTCTGCAGTAGCAGTGATTAAGGGAATGTGCACAAGGAAGAAAAACATGCTGGTGTATAACTAATGTTTAATGGGGTGGAAGGAGACTATTCACACTGAAATGAAAGCAGATTCTCTAGGAAGACTGAACCAATTGAAGGTTAAGGTCATTTCTCAGGTGTGAACTCGATGGTGCAGCTGAGGTTTGCTGCTGTGGACCCATCCTTGAAAGCAAACAGGAAATACATGACCTTCCTCACTTTAGCTAACTCCGCAATCCTTTCCCCGAACTCCTGCATGTCTGCCTCCAGCCACTTGAGTGGCGACTCCTCAGGGTCCTCAGCATTTCGCCAAAATGTCCCGATCGGTTCCAGAAGCTGACGGGTCATCAGGTTAGTAAGATCGGGGGTCCAGTGCTGGGAAATGCCGGTGATGGTGACCCGGCCGTGGCCTGAGAGGGAGAAGTACCAGCGGGAGAAGTTCAGCTCTTGGACAGGGAAGTCCAGACGATACACCGCTTCATAAGGGAGGAGCAGACGCTCACCGTCCTGACGCTTCTGCCCTGTTTTTTGAAGAGACGAGACGCGGAGACGCATCATCTGCAAAGAAAACAGAGAAGATTTGGATGAGCAAGAAATGCTCTATAGCTACACTTTGTTAAAGACAGTTCTGCTGGTGTTTGATAAAGCTCCTCTAACGATAGTAGGGAGACATATTTGAGAAACATTATATTGGAGAAACCAAACAACCGCTAAACCTGGTCTTAGGTTCCAGTTCTCAAAAACCTACAACGCAGGGATAGAGTTGATTCCTTCCCGCTATCATCTGAACCCCCATTGCCATGCAGGAGCACAAAACGCTTGGTCAGCCAGGCCAACAATGATCCTAATGACTCGCCTTTTCAGAGGCATAGATCAGTGGCATAGATATTGTGGAGAATGTTGGCCTAGTGCACCTTAAAATGCTACTAGAATGATATTGCTCATATTTACTTTGTATTGGGCCTTTGTGACCAACAGCCTCCCTATGATTAGTCACCCTGACCAATCAGATGCATGATTTTAGAAAAATCAATTCCAGCATTAGCTATAGTGATGTTAGGCACACATTGATTCAGCTGGATGACCCTCAGCGTTTGCTGAAAAACACATCAGCTTCAAACAGAGCATCTGTGGCTGCTGCATTTCACTGGCATTACTGAAACATCTTTTAAGGCTGAGGGTCAGTAAAGCTTTCGTTACACTTTTGAAAAGGCTTAGAGAAATATAACAGTTGCATCTAGTTAAATAGAAAGCATTTACAAATATAAACTTTACCTCTAGTTCTTAATGAATCTAAGAGAAACCTCCAAACAACCCACAACAGCAGAATCACCTTAGTTTACTAAATACAAACATTGCACACATAAAATAACGTGTCATTCACTTCTAAAGGTGTCATTTTAGCATTATGAGCAGAGATTTCTCTTCTGAAGCGTAAAGTACTAACTTTTTTTTTTTTTTTCTGAAGCTGCTGTCGTTTATCTGAGAAAGTAAGGAGTTGTAATTAAAAAGTGAAATCTCACCTCGGTCAGAGCCGTGTCTTCCTTAAAGTCCAGCACCAACTTCTCAGAGGATTGTCTTTGCTGGTTCATTTCCGTCTTTGAAGTCGTATTCCTCGATTCTGAAAGGAAAAGGCTCGGATGTATGTAGGGATCTGCAGATGGATGGAGTCCTGGTGGAGTGCCTAATCTCACTCTCTTCAATGCCTCCCTCCCACTTGTCATATACTCCAGCTCCTCCTCCCCTCCGAACTGTTTCCATCACATTGTTTGAGTTTCTCTCTTCAGCCCCCAGCCTCCGCCCGCCCCACCTGCCCACAGGGTAGTTTAGTCTGGAAATATTGACTGTAATGAATGGATGGGGAAGAGTAACAGGACATGAGATCGACCCAAAATGACAATTGTTCTGACTGGATTACAGACTTCAGAGTCTGGCTGAAAACAACTTCTCATTTATATTAAGAAATTTAAAAAGTGTTTTAACTCAAAATCCTTCAAATATTACATTAATAATCTAATTTAACTAGAATCATTTTAATCCGGGACTTTAAGTTAGGATTGCTGATCACGTTGTCTGAAGTATTATATATTTTCTAAATATATGATTTTTACAATTTTTTTTATTTTATATTTCGTCTTTATATCAGTGGAAATATCCCCCCCTAACAGAATACTCTGGGAAATGTCTGGTAGTTAGATAAAAAAATCTCAGAGGTTTTTTCAAGGTGTTGAGTTGGTGAGTGATGTTTGAAGATGCTAGGCAACTGGGATAGTGATGACGTCCAAGAGGGAACGTTGAGAATTTCCTGAGGGCTTCTGGGAGCTCTGCTCGTCTCAGCTCAGTGGATCTGGTATTTATTTATATCGCTCACCTCAATCAGGTTTAAGTTGGGCTGTTACATCAACGTTAATATGTCGTCAACAGGGATTTGGCAAAAGAGATGGAAGGATGGCATATTCCCCTGATTAAAAAGTTTTATGCAAATGGAAGTGTTATTATAACTAAAGAAAACTTGGCTATTTACACGTTACATCTGGTCAGTGATAAAAGTTTTAGAAGCCGGCTCTTTGGGCGATTGTAGCTTAACTGGAAGAATGAGCTACGCAATTTTCAGTTAGTCTGGATGGAATTGATATGTTTAGCCAACACTGTATTTGTTCTGGAAAAGTTTAACTTTTAAAACTGAAGCTGAGGATCAGAGTTGCATTTTTCTCTTATTCTGACAGGTAATTCCAGACTGGAAGGACCAGGAGTGGGACAAAGAAAACCCTGACTCGTACGCCGGAATCTTTCACTTCCAGTTCTGGCGGTTCGGTCAGTGGGTAGACGTGGTGATTGATGACCGGCTTCCAACGGTGAACGGACAGCTGGTGTACTGCCACTCCAATGACAACAATGAGTTCTGGAGCGCTCTGGTGGAGAAAGCCTATGCCAAGTGAGACATCCATTTTTTTTTTTATCTTTCAGGGTTTCTGTCATGATTTTTTAATTTACAAAATTTTCTTTTTCTTGTCCTTTTTTTGTCTTCAACCTCTTTGTCTTCCTTTTCATCTTTCCTGTTTTCTCTCTTTCTGTTTTAAATGTAAAATGTTGATGTTTTGTTTTATTTTTTCTTCAAGTTGGTTATTCTTTTGGCAACTGACATGTTTCAGTGTTTGTGTGACATTAATTGAGGTCAACATTATTTCAATAATCAAAATAATCATGATAAATACTATCAATGGTATCAATGCACTGGAAATATTAATTTTATTCTAAATGTAAATAAATCAAGGTAGGAGATTGTAGAAAAAAGAAACAAGAAAGGGTTAAACACCATTACCTTGTTATTGATTAGGTAGGGATGGAGAAGTTGGAGTATCTTGTTGTACACCTGCACAACAATGTAGACTGTAGATGCAACTCCACAGCAGACTGTTCTCCTTTAGGAGCTTAGGTACCAATGTGTTTGCTGCAAGAAGCTGCACTTCTTTTGATGTTTAAAGTAAGATTTTCCTCTTCTTTTTTGGGTAGCAGCATTAGAGGTAGGGACTTTAAAAAAGACAAACACTCATTAAGAAGGCAGGCTCTGTTCTGAGCACCCGTATGAAAATTGTGGATTTTTCATAAAATGAAGAACGTTATGGAAAAGCCTGGGCCTCCTCTTCATCAGCCTGTCAGGAAAAGAAGAGCGCCTTCAGTCAGAGGATTCTCCAGAAACAGAACACTACAGAGATCCTTTCTGCCTTCAGCCATCAACACACTGGTTAAAGAAACGCCTGCAAGAGTTACATTATATTTCACTTTGGGATTAATAGAGATTTATTTGGTTCAAATGTATAACAATAGAATAAATTTACCTGGCACTGGTTCATCATTTAATAAAGCATTAAGTTAGTGTTTAATTTTTTTATTATTGAAATAAAATCAAAACAATGAACTTTTTAAGGGCCTAACTGATGAGTGAACTAACTGGATGTTTTCCTGTCTGTGTTTTTCAGGATGTATGGATGCTACGAAGCTCTGGACGGGGGCAACACAGCTGACGCTCTGGTGGATTTTACTGGGGGCATTTGTGAGCCGATGGACTTGATTGAGAATGGGTACAAAGACGATGAGGAGAAACGGAATGAGTTGTTTGAAAGAGTCCTAAAGGTGCACAGCAGAGGAGGCCTGATCAGCTGCTCCATCCGGGTAAGAAGGAGACAAAGGCAAACCCACAGTGGATGAATGTTTGAAACTAAAAAACGAATTCTTCTTCCAGGCAGTTACCGCAGAGGACATGGAGGCTAAACTATCCTCCGGCCTGGTGAAAGGCCACGCTTATGCTGTGACTGATATCCGCAGAGTAAGGCTCGGCCATGGCCTGCTGGCCTACTTCAAGTCAGATAAACTCAACATGATCCGCATGAGGAACCCCTGGGGTCAGAGAGAGTGGAACGGGCCCTGGAGCGACAGGTAAACCTCCCTTCCTGAAGATTACACAGCTTTATGTTGCGATCGCACTGGAGAAGAGCTTCTTCTAGAGACCAGAAAAATCAGGGCAATTTATGCTCAGCTGCATGCTCCACAAAATGATGGGAAAAATGCAGGTGATCTTTATGCAAGTAAACCAAAACACCATGACTGAACTTAGATATTGTGGCAAGTTTTTAAACAAATAAAGCTGAAAATAAACAGCAACCAGACAGCATGAAACCCTCATAAAGGGACATAGGAGAGAAGAAGAATTGAAAAAATCTCAGTAAAATGCACAGTATTAACTAAGTACACAAGAGAGGTTCTTAAATTCTCTTTCTTCCTGAGTATTTTTAATAGCACCATACAAAGCACGGATATGTTGTGTTAGGTCATTAAGATTCTTGGTTGGTTTGAAATATTTTGGGTCAAGCAGATGTTTTGAAGCAGGTAATGAAGGTAACAAATTGGTGTTTAGAGCTTAATTAACATCTGGAGACTGATTCCTGGACTAAAATCTGTTAGACAAAGGTAGCTTTCCAGGTCTAATAATCAATAACTTATCATTTTAATCTAGTTTTGATCATTTTCATCTTTTTTAACCATCTTTTAGCACTTTGAGATGCATATTTGTGAATGCATTATGTCCCCATTGCTCTCCTTTCAAGCCGGGCTTACACTGCGATTTGTTTCAATCGTGGCACGTAGTTACTGCACACACTGTATGACTAACCATAGGGTTTAGTCGTACAGTGCGAGTTCACATCTCACAATGTATGTGCAGCACAACGCTGTCAGGCAATCTACCTGCTCACACTGTACGGCTAAAAACCAAGTCGGACTCAGCTCTGCAGTGAGATGGAGCTGATCTGACTCGTCTTTCCGGAAGCCAAACAAATAGAAGGGGAATATCAAACTCACTATAGAGAAACGCACTGCCTTGGCAATTTGTGTAATTTTGTGCTGAAAGCCCTGAAAAGAAAAGTTGGTTGGCCACACGGAGAAAGGTCCTCAGGGCTCAAGCAATGGGTAAAATAACTGCTGGAGCCGGCATTTCCTAACAAGCACGAAAACTCTGAACAAAATTGGACTGGGCCTTCATTTCGTTGCTCTGTACTTGTGACGGTGTGATGACAATAAAACCCTGGGAAAAAAAAAAACAGTGGACCATTTGTCACTGGACAGAGATTTAAAGCACCAACCTGAAATTCCTCTATGAAACATCAAAAATTAAAACAGTTCCTTGTTATTTTTAAATAATTAGATTCTTGAGCAACGTTTACCTCGATTCTCCTCATTTGTTGCAGAATAGTCAGTTAGTGAGACAGTTGCTTCAGGAATTGCACCAATCAAACACCCTGGCTGCATCTACTGTTATTGCATTGGTTATTGGTAACATCTCTTTGTACTAATCATTAAAATCAGAGGTCAATTTTTTCAAATGTATTAGCTTACATACATATTGATGGAAATGGTTTGATTGGCTTTTTAATCTGGTTGACAAGCTTTTCACAGTGGTTCATTACAACTATGTCCCATTCCTCCTGCTGTAATGGAGTCTGATTGGTTGGATTTCACACACCCTTTATAGCTCTGACCACAGACGTTCTATGGCACAGAGATCAGTGCTACATGATGGCTGCTCTAAAACCCTAATGTTCTCATCTTTAAGCCGCCTTGTAAATAATTTCTATACTCTGGACTGTTCCTCACTCAGTGGCTTTTCAGCCCATGTCAGTACAGCTCTTATTTCACTGTGGATATGACTCTCACATCCTCATTTGTTTTTCTTCTAAAATGAGTCTCACTAAAACCCTTCCACTAGTATTTCACCTGACTAGCTTGATGGATGTTCAATCTACACTCTTTAGATCTGTGTGTAGTTGAACAGATAAACTTTACACCTTCAGACATCAAGAAATTGTACTTGAGTTCAAACCACACCTGTAGAGGTCCATAGTCCTATTCCTGATAGATTATTTCCATGATGTAACACAATCATGTAGTGGGTTTAAAAATCTTTGGAGACATGGTTTTCCCAGTATAAATGCAGACCTATTAACTACAATAATCTCAAACTGAAGAATCAGTTTAATCAGATAATGCTTCACCATTTAAATGTTAAACTTTAGCCTGATTCATTTTAGCTATGCAAATTTAGTCACATCTGTTTTGTTTCTTTTATGACGTAGTTTCACAAACCGGTTTAATTACTGAACCTTTTATGTTGTTTTTCAGCTCTGAGGAGTGGAAGAAAGTCAGTAAGGGTGAGAGGGAGAGTATGGGCGTCACAGTGCAGGATGATGGAGAGTTCTGGTGAGTTTCAGTTCAACTCTGCCACCTACTGGCCAAGTAAGGTTAGCTACAATTATTCACAGCAACTACTGCTATAAATATTTTAAATAAAAGTTTGGTTCTACTTAAACTTTTTTCTGACTGCTTCCTTCACTTTTATGTTAATTTCTGCTCATTTTTTACCACAGGATGACATTTGATGACTTCGTTACCAACTTCACAGACCTCATCCTCTGTCGTCTCATTAACACATCCTATCTGAGTTTACACAAGACGTGGGAGGAAGCCGTGCTGCGGGGTTCTTGGCGCCGCCATGATGACCCGCTTCGCAATCGTGCTGGAGGCTGCGCCAATAATAAGCAAACCTATCTTCAGAACCCACAGGTGTTCTTCAGTTTTATACCAGGGGAACCTGATCGACAGCCTCTAATTCAGGTGTAAACGTGTGTATATCTTTCATCGTTTCATGTTGCAGTACGTGTTCGACGTGAAGAAGCCAAAAGATGAGATACTGATCTGTCTTCAGCAAAAAGACCGCAGAGCCACCCTGAAAGAAGGGCAAGGAGAAAACCTGGCGATTGGTTTCAACATAGAGAGGGTATTAGGGAAATATCCATGTCAAGGTATAAAATGAGTGCCGCGTTAATCGTGCAACTAAGATTTAAGTTGATTAACTGTGTTCAGGTGGAGTTGAACAGGACCTACCGTATGCATGCTGTCCAGCAGAAGGTTGGAGGAAGCGTCTACATCAACGCGAGGTCTGTGTTTCTACGCATCGAGCTGGCAGAGGGCCGTTACGTCATCATTCCCACCACGTTTGATCCCGGCCTGGAAGGAGAGTTTCTGCTTCGCGTCTTTGCCGACGTTTCTACTGACTGCAAGTACGGAAACATCATTATGACAACTCAGCCTGCAACTTAAAGTACGACATTATATAGACAGACCTTCTGTTGCATTGTGTCTGTCCCACAGGGAGCTGACTGTTGATGGGCCTCGAAAGACCTGCTGGTCTGGGATGTGTGGCTACCCCTCACTTGTCACTCAGGTCCATGTGGTGCAGGCTGACGGACTCACAGGACAAGACTCAGGCGGAGGTCCTTAAATTTCCCAATAATTCAGACCCCAATTAAACTGTCAAATCTACTTGCCAAATGCTGCCCAGAACAAAATTCTTTTATCTTTTCAACTAGATGGTGCATATTTTTTCAGAAAACAGAAAACACTGATTCTCTAAAGTTACAGAACTAAAACAAACTAAAGAAATAAAAATGTGTCCCTGTAGAATTGTTGCCTTACAGCAAGGGGGAGCATCGACCTAGTGGTTAGGGCATAGAGCTTGGAATCCTCCGGTTCTGAGTTCGAACCCCACTCCCACAGACTGCCACTCTGGGTCTCTGAGCAAGACCCTAAACCCCTGAATGCTCCCCGGGCGCCCCACGATGGCAGCCCACTGCTCCCCAAGGGGATTTGCTAAATGCAGTGGTAGATTTCTCCAATGTGAGATCAATAAAGTTCAGTCAATCAAATAAGATCTAGAATCTGGATGCTTAGTGTCTCCTTGGCTTTCATTCAAATTCATAAATGCAACTGAAAGAGGAGGATTTGTTGATATCATTCCTGTCTTGAAATCAAACGATTCTATGAGGATACTTCTCAAATGGTTCAATAAAGAGTAGCCTTCAAACATTTTAGGTTTTATTTTTTTCTTTATCAGGGAACTAGAAGTGCAAAACTTTGCTTTTACTGACGAGAAAAAACTGCGGCTGAAATTCAAGTAGCATCTGTGTTACAAATTGTGTTAGAAAAGCTTGAAGCTGATTTATTATTGTCAAAACCTACAAACGTGGGTCAGTGATTAATTTGATGTCCTGAATACAAAATGAACTGGAAAGTTTGTGTGTCTCCAGTCTCAGATCCTTACGTGATCATTCGCTGTGAAGGAGAGAAGGTTCGCTCACCAGTCTTTGAGAACACATGCAGCCCCAACTTCAACACCAAGGGGCTCTTCTACAGGAAGAAAGCCAACCGACCAGTCAGCATTGAGGTCTGTGTTGCTCTCTCTGGACGTGTTTGTTAATCAGGACGAAGACGTTGACCACCTCGTTCATGTTTTCCCTCAGATATACAACCGCAACGTTTTAAAGGACGGCTTCCTGGGTCAGGTGACTCTGCCGGCCGAGGAGGGAAAAATCCAGCAGACGTTTCACCTGAAGGATAAAGGCGACCGGAACGAAAACGACCTCCCTGGTACCATCACCCTGGTTTTAGAAACCAGCTCGGTTCTGACCAGCATCTAATGCTGATTGGTTGTTTTTATCTTCACCGGGCCACCATAACATTCTCATTTTTTAACATCCTATTTCAGTTTAAAAACAATGTTTGCCAATCAGAACACCGAAACAAATCCTTTGGGTTAATCACCACTTAAAAAAAAAAAAAAAAACATTAATGATTTGTTGTTGCCATAGGAATATTGTTTACATGTTTACTAAGAGTATTGAGTTTATGCGCTCCATCTAAATGGGAGTAAGAATTGAACACCTTTTAAGCTTTTTCTCTATTTGTGGCACTTTATATTTTAAATAATATGCTTGTTTTTAAAGCTCTTATCTCAATTCTGTTAAATCTGGTTGAAATTGTAGATTATGAACACTTTTTGATATAATTGTATTAAATTTATGTCCTCGTCTGCTTATGGCATCGGTGCAAAGCTTACGATTCTGCAGAGAACTGCAGAATTACGTACAAGAAGCATCTTAAACCAGGAAGGCTTGATGTCAGGCTGACTGGGTTGTTGATCAGGTGCCTCCGGTATTATCCTGTAGATGCAGATTTTGCTTCTGATTTGCGCGCGACATGCCTCATAATGAAGTTTAAACTGTGGCCTGGATGAGCTATGCAAACCTTGTTTGGTCCAGATAGAAATCAATTCAAGGAGATCAAACAGGTTTCCCAGAAATAATGTGCCTAAAAGTTTACAGTTTCTTATTAAACTAATGTTGCAGTAGAGATCTCCCACTTCTGCCATAAGGTGGCGCTGTGTTCCAAAGAAACCTGTGTCTGAAGCCTGATCTCACTGTGACATTTATAGACATGACAACACATGTATTCCTAAGGTTGCCTCCTAGCATGATGCTCTATATTAGCATTGTTTACAACCTCAATTAAATGAAGTCATTTCCCAGAACCTAATAACCTTTTCAGGTTAAACACAGCTGTAATCTTTTCCTGCTAACGCCGGTTTATACGTCACTGCTGCTATTACACAAGGCTGCATGTTCATTTCCCTGGGTGAGAATAAATGACCAACCCAGCTGTTTGTTTTGGGTAAGAACCACTTTACTAACCGTAGAGCCGATCATAAATCGGTTCATGAATTGTTTCTATTTTTTTTTTAATGTGTTCTGCTTAATGGTTATTGATTCATGATGTAATGTTTTAATATAAAGCCTTACAGAGCTGTGTGTTGATTTGTACATGCAAGATGAGTTTATTAAACCTTTCCAATCAACGATTTTCAGTTCGACCATCTTTCGACATGAATAAGGTTTAGATGATTAAAAACAGTATCTGTGTTTGCACTAAACTGTGCTGCTGGTTGTGTTCGACAATAACAGACTTACATTTTGTTTGTGTTTAACATTTGAAATGAAACAAAATGAGCACAGAGTACACACACCTTTGCACACACGCGCAAAGGAAAAACAGACAGAGGCTTAAACAAGTAACAATGAACATTTAGAAGGAATGGAGGCATGAAGTCACCTAAAGGAGGATTTTAAAAAATGTGGGTTTTGTTGTACTGAAAAGACTGCAATAATGGGAAGTGTGTTTACATTAAAACCCTGTAAAGATAACTTGGTTATGAAATTATTTTAATTCCAAAGCTTAATATAATAAGCAAAAAAATGAGAGAAAAAAATGTAATTTTGTTTGTATGAAGAATCTTCCAAAAAAGCTTTTATAACCTCCTCCATCTCTCACGCCGTTGTTACCTGTGATCTAGGCCTTTGTTTGAGGCAGCATCAATTCATTAAGTTTTGCAGTGTGCAGTCTGGACTCTAACTGAGCCATTATAACATCTGAACTCTTTTCTGTTTTTAAAGTAGAACATCTGTTTGGGGTCATGATCCCGTTGACTCGGTTTGGGCCAAGCAGCAGCCGTCAGACAAATGGCTTCTCGTTTGACTCCAGAATACTTTTGTTCTCTCAACTTCTTGTTTACTTCTAAACTTTCTATAAACATCTTGTAATGTTTTACTGATGACGTCTTGATGTTTTTTACTATTTAGATTTTTCTTCCTTATCTGTATGTCTGTAAGAAACATAGTCTTAAAAAATTTAAGTTAGTGTAATGAATCAACAGTAATTAAAATACTGAATTTTTTGGTTTCTTTAGTGCTGTATGTTTTCCTAAAAATTAAAAACTTTAGGTTTCCCAGGGGGGAATGGACATGTGAGGCCGCAAGGTCGATGATCTCTGCATAAAACTGTAAATGTAATCAATTATAAGAGTACATAAAAACGATAAATAAGCTAAAACTTCGTCTTGAAGGTATATAACATCTGTCGGTTCAGTTGAGTAGAAAATATTACATCTACACAGAGCTGTTCTTAAAACATGTCTGGAAGCCAAAGCGCAAAGCTGCTAATTTAGCTGCTATCAAGAAAGCGTCTAGCTCTGCCAATGAGGATGTTGCATCTCTGCTTTCTTCAGATGCAGTCGATAAGATTATTACGGCGATTGAATTGCTAGCCTCGAAAATGGACTCTCAGATGGCTGCCCTCCAGCAAGAAATAGTCTCCATTCATCAGAAGTTGCACACCACTGTCAGCTCTCTGCAGTCAGCTAATGCCCAGCGTGCTAAGCGTGTTGATGAACTTGAGCAAGCTGCCACTGAGCGGACCTCAACAGTGAGGACTCTTAAAACTACAGTGGAGCGTCTGCAATCAAAAGTGTGCACTTGACAGAGAAATTCTTGGATCTGGAGAGTCGCAGCCGTCGCCAGAATATCCGTCTAAGTGGAATAGAGGAAGGGAGAGACCAAGGACAGTTTTGCACCAATGTGTTGAAAGAGATTTGAATACACCACATGTCTGGACCATGGTCATCGCTCACTGGCAACAAAACCCTGTGCAGGAGACCCTTCATCATCTCACATCCTCCAAATCTCTGGTCAGAAGAAGAAGCTTTTCTAAAAGGAGAAGCAAGTACACATTTTTCCCGACTTCGCTCCAGAAGTGGAGAAAAAGTGCGCACAGCTTTCACGAAGGCGAAGAGCTCCTTAAAAAACACCAAGAATGTGAAATTTGGGCTTAATTTTCCAGCTACATCGCATCACTTTCAAAGAGGAGGCGAAATCCTGATCTGACCTTATCCTACATATAGGAGAACATTCTTCTGCTGCAGCCAGACTTAATGTTATGTGCCTTAATTTGATCGACGTGAACATTTTAGGCCATTGCCAAGTTATGTGATTTCCTTTGAACACTTTCTCTGAAAATGTTTGCTGATGGGTTATAATGGGCCCAGTGGCAGCAGTGATCCGCTGATTTTAAACAGTATTCAACCTGCACATTCTGGTGCCTATCAGCAAGGCAGTGCATCCTTTATTCTAAAGAGGATATTATTACTGCCTATTTGACCATTCACTTGTAGTATTTTGAACTGTTACTTTTGTCATTGACTCTTGCTTATAGAGGCTTGGGCCTGTTATTATTTATTATTATTTCCCTGTTTGTTAGAAACCCAAGACGGTGAATGTTGGCTAATCGCAGGAGGGTGTATGCACTATGTTTGTTAGTGCAGAATGGAGGGGTTTTATTTCTTGTTTTTTTTTCTCCATCCGAAGGTCTTGTCGTGTTTTCTGTTGGGTCCACCTACAGTTGTATGATTTAATTTTTTGCCTTTATCTGAGTCATCCTTCTAGCAGGATCAATGTCACTCATGGCTTGCTTAAATACTTTGTGCGGTAAGAGTAGGCAGTCAATTAAATTTACCAATTGGCATGTAAACAGTCTAAACCATCCCAACAAGCCATCCCATCAAGCGCTCCAAGGTCCTAGCCCACCTAAGCTGGCAGAAGCCAAATTAATGTGTAGAACTGAGTTGAGTTCTATGTTATCAAACACTGCTGGCATGTCATTGGTCCGACTCGCAGGTTGTTACAAGCCGGTTGGTTAGTGGGAGTCTGTTGTGAGACTGAAAACTCAGATGTTGCGACAATCCAGCTTGCATTACAAGGTTTAGCACACCTTAAGTTCCTAAAACCTGATATAATTTCCCTACTGAGACACATATACGAGGGTCTGGGTGCATTGCTCTGAAGAGAGGTTAGATGGGACAGGTGAATCATTCAACTTTCCAAGGAAAGGTATGAGGATCTGGCATTTTAATCAGCAAATCACAACAATTTATTTCCTCTGAAACCATATCGGATCCTAATGGTCGTTTTGTTATTGTGCTGGGCAAACTTTATGGCCTGCCTGTAACATTAGCCTGTGTCTATGCCCCTAATTGGGATGATTCTAAGTTTGTGAATATTTCTCTGTCAACTATACCATATTTGGAAACCTATTAGCTCATATTAGCAGCTGACTGTAGTTGTGTAATGAATCTGTTATTAGATAGATCTTTCACTCATATCGTCACTAAATCCAAAACAGCCGATCGTATAGAAAGCCTTTTGCAGTCCTGTCCTTTGATTGACCCATGGAGGTTTCTTCACTGTCCATAGCACCTGTTCACGCATAGATTATTTCTTCATACGTCAAACATTACTCTTTTGTAGAGTTGTGTGATTACAGTAGTATGGTCATATTTAACTATGCTCCTGTGACGCTGATTTTAAACCTCTTAAACCGAAAAGATCCCTCTTCTTATGTCAGATGAATTTGTTACTTTTGCTAGTATCTACATAGACATATTTTTACAGACTAATTTAAATAATGAAACTTCCCCATCCCTGCTTAAGGAGACCTTAAAGGCCTTCTTGAGGGGACAGATTATTCCCCTTCACGCATCTACACATAAATTGCATAGAGCCACACAAACAGAACTAATTGATCTCATCTCTGATATAAACATATCTAGGCAAATTCCCCATCCCTTGAATTGTACAAACAGTTTTTGTTTCAAGCTGAATTTGAAATGCTTTCAACTGGCCAATCTGAACGTGCCATGCTGAAATGTAAACATAGGTTATATGATTACGGAGAAACACCAAGCAAGGCTCTTGCCTACAGTCTTAGGCATATAACCACCATTCATGTTATAGATCAAATCGAATCTGTGTCGACTGCAATCACACCCAGAGGATATTAATGAAACCGTTTTCTGAGTTTTATTCAAATTTATATACTTCTGAACCTCCTCCTGATCCGTGGCTAATCGACAGTTTTGTCTAAGGGCTGGATATTCCTACTGTGGAAGATACGTTTAGGGAATCCCAAGATAAATCCATCTCTTTGCAGGAAATTAATCATGCAATTTCATGTATGCAAAGTGGGAAATGACCAGGTCCGGAGGGCTTTCGTTCCGAATTTTATAAGAAGTTATCTGGTAAATTAGACCCTTTGCTAAAAGATGCATGCAATGGAGTTTAAACTCCAAGTGTCTCCCAAAAACAATGCACCAGACATCTATATCCCTTCTCTTAAAAAAAAAAGGCAACGATTCTCATAGTTGCTCTGCCCAATAGTAATTTTAATGCTTCACTGCAAATCCTTTTATTTCCAGGGTCAACTTTTTATATACTTCCCCATTGGATTCTGTCAGCACCAATAGCACTTATTCACCATAGTTTCTTCTCCCCATTGCTCTTTGCCTTGGTGATGGAGCCCTTGGCAGCTACTGTTAGACAGTGTACGGATATCAAAGGGATCTTCAGAGACGACCAGGAACATAAAATTTCTCTATATGCAGACGATGTCCTCGTGTATGTGTCAGATCCTCTCACATCCATTCCACACATTCTTAATATCCTTAAAGTTTTTGGCAGTTTTTTAGGATATAAATTGAATGTTAAATTACCGGTAAGTGTATTTAACCTTAATTTGAGTAGGTAGGTACAATGATTTGACAATGGAATGAACACCTGAAATGAGACAACTCAGATGTTCTTTTCTTATTTTAAATGTGAATCGTCTTATATCATTGGCAAAGTGTTTCACTTACCTCAATTCAAGAAAAAATGCACTTATGTTGAGAAAAAAACATTGTATTTAGATTCAGTTTTTTTCAGTGTGATATGATATATAGATATATTTCTTTAAAAGAGTAAAAAAACGAGATACACTGAATGGATAAATGACTAAGTTTGAAACAACATGGTGTCTGTTTATTTCCCATGTAGAACACTTATCTCTGCATTTTGACTCTAAATAAGGTTTCTTACACATTTTGGATGGCCACCATGGACTTTGTTCTTTTTCTTTTTTCCCTTCTGTATTAATGGTTGGCTTTCTAGTTTTGTGTAAAAAAAAAAAAAAAATTTAAGAAGCTCAATATATATATTTGACAAAAGAAAAACGTCACAAAGTTACTCCATAACATGATTTCTGGTGGATCTTTTCATGCAGAGATGTCAAATATTGAGTATTTTTAGTCAGAGAAGGGAAAACGTACTAAAGTAAAACAAAACAAAACAGTGTTGATTGTAGGACTTGTTGGAGATGTTGGTTTTAATAATTTAGAAAACATTTGTTACAGCAGCACTACAGTAACAGTACAACAGAGAAAAATGGAAGGACCTGTATTCACATCCAGCGGTGCCAGTTTTAAACATGGTGGAAACCGAAGCACAGCAGATTGACTGGAATGATGCTGGACCGGTGGCCACAGAAATACAAGCATCAAACTCTGATACAAACCTGCTAATATCTGCATCAAGGAAATCGTTTAAACTAGCCGATGAGAAGAAAAGATGTTTAGGAGCTACTGAAACCCAGTTACAGGTGCTTATTGTAACGTAATCCTACAGTTGAACAACAACAGGGAAGTACCTGAAAGAACATTTGGTTATTTACTTGGAGCTAAACTAAAACCTGATTGCGGTTAGGTTTAAAAAAGCTAAAGATACTTCTGATAACAAACAAATCTGCTCAGTTTTCAGGTGGCTTCTGAAAAAAAAAACTTCTTGTAACAAAAATCTCACATTTACATGATTAATGCTCAATAATTTAACATTTTCTGCTGTATATTCTTTTTTTCTCCCCTTTATCCAGGTCATTATTAGTTTTAGCTTTTCCTTTTTCTCAGGCACAAGCAACAATAACTAATAAACTTTAAAAAATATGTAACTATTTTAATAAATCATTTTTTGACCAACATTTTAGACTCTGTCGTGCAACAAGTGGAATTAACAGGAAAAAAAAGGCAAAACACATTTATGTATAAACATCAATGAAATACTTGGCATTTTTTTAACAACAGAGGAGCTGTTTTCACATCCGTAAATCAACCCATTGGCTGTTTAAAGAGTTTTAGATGGTGAATTGTTCTCAATAAAGTTTGCTTACAAAAAGATAAAGGAGTTTATTTAGCCTAGATGTTTGGTTGCCTGCTGGATTTCAGTCGGCGGCGACTTTGTTTGGAAATCTCTTTCAAGGTACTGGGGGAAAAAAGGAAGCGGAAGGGAGCAAGATTCGATGAACAGGTTTCCTAAAATCTTCCTGGTCACATTTCTGCCAGAAACAAAGGAGGCTAAACTTAGGAAATCTTAGTAAAATGCTGCATCATTGGTTGCTATGGTAATTCTGACCTCTAGTGCAGCAAGGTGGCCTATGGGGCCTGTTTTTTTTTTTGACGTAAGTTTTGTTTAAATATAGTTAAAAGCAGAATTGGGGCTGTTTAGACCCTGAAGAGGATCTGACATTAAAAAGTCCTACAGCAGTGAGACGCACCCGGATTAAAAGTGGACAGAAATACCAACATTTTGAAGTTTAAACTGTACATAAGGAGATGACTCGACAGTAAGTAAAGTAGTTTCAATCAAAGCTAGCAGGGGTCAGAATATAGCATTAAATATATCGCAGTCCTTATCAGAAAACCAAAGAAAGGAGGGAAAAAAGGCTAGAAAACCAAAACTGCAGCTGTATAAAAAAAAAGACATAAAAGGTGTTTATTAGGCAGATCATGTTCCATTTTTCTGTAACTAAAACTCTGATATATCTACTGCCAAGCACAACTGACCAAAAAACGTTATGCTTTAACTTTATAAAGTTAAAGTATACCTTTATAAAGTTCGAACTTTATAAAGTTTGGAAAAATAAAGCCACTATGTAAACACTTTATGATGCGTCGCTACTAAAAGTCAAAGCAAACCAATAGTAATCCAGCTCCAGGATTTGATATATTTTCCTGTATGTTTTTCTCTGTGCTGTTGGAAGATAAGTAACTTGAAATAAACAGGATAATTACTAATGAGAAAGAAAAATATATGTATAATATGGCGATTACGGTTTGTTGTACTAAAATGGGGGGAATCAATGGATGCGTGTTGTTTTACCTGTATGCTGTATGTTACTGTATGTACTGCATATGTAGTGTTTTTACCCTCATTCTTTTGCAGAAAACGTGACTTTTTAATAGAAAATACATATGTGTGGTTATTTATAACAGGCAAAAATAATCAGTCTCCTACCGTTAAAAGCCTAACTGAAGCACTCTGAAGTTATTTGACTCAAAGTATTTTAGTTCGACTCCAATAATCAGAAGAACCAGACTTAAGACCTGCCAAATAAATAATCAGGGTGTTTGTTGTGTTTTTTGTTTAGTTTTATTACATCCATCAGGACTCGAAATGTTAAAAATCTATATAAAAACCAAAATAAACAAGTATCTAAGTGTAAGTAGTGTTCAGCTCTTTCAGGCTCCAAACACACATTAAAATAAAAACGTAATCATTAAACTTGGCTTATTTTTCTTGAGCGCAAGGGTTTTGTTTTTTTCTCCACAACAAACTCTCAAAAGAAAACTGCGGAAAGCAGGTGGATCTGAACACATCACTGGCAGCAGCATCCCCCTCCTTACCTTCTTATAGAAAATATAACACTATATTTTACAAGAAGACTAAACAGGACATCTATTATCTTACAATGGACAACGCAGAGACTGTATGTACAGCAAACATGGACCCTTCAGGTCCAAGTTTTGGGAGAAAAAAAACCACAAAAGTAACCTGAAACTGAACACTGAAACCAAACTCAGTTTACATTTGAATAAAATGTTTGGTGGGGGGTGGGGCAGTGTTTAGTAAAGTAAAAATATATGTAATAATCACTTAGCAATTAAACCTCACACAGTGCTTTGCAAAAATAAACGTACCTCTTTAACTTTTTAATTGAACCACAAGCTTCAAAGCATTAATATTTTCTAAAAGACAGTAACTCCTGATCCTAGATGCATAGATTTAAACCAGTATTTGCCTCCAGAATGTCCACCTGTGTGTGTAAACATCCCTTTAAATCTAACCTGAAGCATATTAGAATTTCAAAGACCTGAGTATAGGGCTGCAACTAATGATTATTTTGCAAATCAATTAATCTGTTGATTTTTTTTTTTTTTTTTTGATTGATTGATTAATAATCTGTTGGAAAAAGGTTCCCTAAGGATTTTTTGCTAAATTAAATCAGATGAAACTAAAATGTTTCCACTTGAGGAGTTCTGGATAGCACATATTGTGTTTTTTTTTTTTTTTTACAATTTTGGTATAATTACTGCTCTAAGTGGGTCGCTGTCCACTAAGGCATGTTTTAGAGTCTCTTTACTCTCTATATTAATGATTAATAGATTACTAAATTAGTTGACGATTATTTCAATAATCGATTAATCACGATTAATTGTTTCAGCCATACCCGAGTAGACCTAAATCTAATCTGGAATCAGTAGAGGGGTTAGAGGTCATCCCCTATGACAGAGAGACACCCAGTCTTATAATTGGGGGTCAGATATGAGCATCAGGAGCTCGTTAGAGAAACCAATCCTTTTTTAATACCTCCTTGTATTTTAATCCAGCTTATCTACAGTTATTAGAGAGTTCTGCTGCTGGGGTAGAAACTATGAGGCTCTTAGTGAAAAAATAAAAAGCCTTTTTTCTCCTTTCACAAAGATTAATTTATGGGGCTTTTTAATGGCCAAATTTTTAAAAGATAAGCTGTCTGACTGGGTAAATGTTAAAAGGCACATTCTGAGGTTTCATGATGAACTCGTTTAACTCCCAGCTGGAGTCACAACCTAAACCTTCATTTAACCCATACTGTTTCCATTTTTTCTTTCCACACACAGTAGATGCTCTAAGCGTTTAGGGGATTTTGTCTTTAACAACCCACCTTTACTGCGGTAAGGTGGGTGCATCTATAAAGTCTAGAGTCACAAATGAAAACCACTTTGTTCTAGAGGGGAAATCCTGGGAATCATGCATCATTTTCTCTTTTCTTGAATCAAAAGAAAGGATATGCTGAACTTTGTGTTCACTACATGACAGAATGTGAAAAAGTGAAAGAGGTACAAATGCAAAAACACCCATGTTGGATTGTGAATTTAAATAAATAGGAAGTAATAACAGTACTGGTAGTAATAATCTGCTATATATATTTTTTTATTTTAACCAATAAAATATCAAATCTTAATATTTGTCACAATTTCCTAAAATCTTTCGTTTTTTTTTGTCCAGCCAGTGCTATATTGGAGACTGAGGCTCTTTTTTATCAAATAAGGAAGTCAAAAGTGGCCTCCCCCATCAGGAGAAATTTAAACTCAGAATGACGCCATGTAAAACGTCCGATCCAACAATCTCCTTTAGGGTTTGGTTTGTTTCTGCGATAAGAAGGATGAAGAGCTTTAGGATGCAAAATGACGCAACTCCAGGTTACCATCGGTGGAAGGATCCGGCTGCTTCCATGTTACTTGGATCCAATGGGGTCTGTGCCTCAGAGGACAGAGTCTGAGAAGGTTTCTTTGACAAGCCGTCGGGAGGCTTTTGGTCCGACGATTTTGGGCGTTTGTGTTCCGTCCGTCTGCTGGGATGTAGCGTTCTACCACAGAGTAACAGTGAGACGGATGGTGTGAGAGATGGACCCGGTTTCAGAGCGGATCTCTGGATGTCACAGAACCAAACAAAAACAGGTGACCTTTATTTACACCAGCACGGCCATCATGACCGCGGGCTGCTCTGGACAGAGTTTAATGAGTCTGACTGGCCTTCCTCCTCCTCCTCCTCATCTGGGGCTGGATGCTTGGGGCCATTGTGCCTTTCTGATCGGCCTGAGGCTGCAGCGTCTCTGCCCACAGCTGGGCTTCCAGTCCCAGGCTTTGGAGGGTCTCTGGAGGTCTGATGTCTGTTTGATGGGGACAGGCTACGGCCCGTCCCCTTTTCCTGAGAACCGCCCTCGTTTCTGTCGTCAGCTCTCTGCCCCCCCACCGAGGACTTTCTAGTCATCGTCTTTTGTCCTTCATCCCGCTCTGCTTCGTCATCCGAATCGATGAGATTCTCCTCTTCCTCGTCATCCGAGTCGATGCGGTTGAGTCTTTTACGGATCGGGCGATCATCTCCTGATGAGGACTGTGAATCTTCCGAGTCGGACTCTGACTGTCCCTCGTCCTCCTCGTCAGTCGACGGCCTCCGCTTCTTGAGCATGAGAGCGAGCCGTTTGCGCCGCTGCTGCGACAGCATCTCTCTCCTCTTGCCCCTGCCCATCCTCTCCGGATCCTCTTCATCTCTGTCCGTCCTGGCAGATGCCCTCCTTCCGTCGTCGTCATTGTCGCCCCCCTTCCCCAGTTGCCTCCTCTTTAGCCTCCTCCTTCCTGCTTCCCGCTCTTCATCCTCAAATCTTTTCCGCTTCTCTTTAGTCCTGCTGCTCCGAAGCTCCTCCTCCACTCCTCTCCTTCTCCTCCTGTCCACTCTCCTCTGACCATCTTCCTCCTCATCATCATAATCATCCTCCTCCTCAGAGTATTTTGAGGAACCCGACACTAAAGAGAAAATATAGATATGAAAGGCCTGGGAATGTTTTTTTTTTAATAATCATTGATAAAACACAGATCACACAATGGCTTGTTTCTTCCAGAGCAATAAGGAGATGAGCTCACCGTCGCTGTAGTCGCTTGAGAAACGCTCCTTGGGCGGTCTGCCTCGCCGTTTCACCTGCTCCCTTTTGGTGGAGGTCCTTGAGTTGTCCGACGACTCCGATGTTTCCCGGTAGTTGACCTGCTGCCGCTGGCCCCGCCTCAGGCCCCTCCTCTTGTTGTCTGCGTCACTGTCCGTCATGTCGCTAAACCGATCAGAATCTGCAGCGCAGAAACAGGAGCATAAGAGGCCAGTTTAGGTCGGAAAAGGTTACAGGATTCATTTCATTTTACTGGATCATTTCCACAAAAACGAAGGATGAATCAAAGTTTTAAAAGCTTAAAAAGATATTTTCAAAGCTGCCATTTTATCCTCAAATTAAATTAAGATGTATTTAACAGCGGCTAAATCTAAAAATGTTTGAAGAATCCGATTATTTGAATACACTTATTTAATGGGGGAAAAATTCCATTCATAAAACAACCTTAGGAGCATTCTTTTCCATCTCTGATGTCATTTACAGAGATGGAAAAGGTATGGAGCCGTTTTCTTTTTTTTTTAATAACTTCCT